>NC_084627.1:6781579-6906579 GCF_033978795.1 Nerophis ophidion
GTGTTGTTAAAAGAAAAGGTGATGTAACACAGTGGTGAACATGCCCTTTCCCAACTACTTTGGCACGTGTTGCCGGCATCAAATTCTAAGTTATTATTATTTGCAAAAAAAAAAAAAATTTATGAGTTTGAACATGAAATATGTTGTCTTTGTAGCATATTCAACTGAATATGGCTTGAAAAGGATTTGCAAATCATTGTATTCTGTTTATATTTACATCTAACACCATTTCCCAACTCATATGGAAACGGGGTTTGTATGACAGAGTGTTGTGTGGTTTATTGTTATGTATGACAGAGTGTTGTGTTGTTAGTTGTGTTATGTATTACAAAGTGTTGTGTGGTTTATTGTTATGTATGACAGAGTGTTGTGTTGTTAGTTGTGTTATGTATTACAAAGTGTTGTGTGGTTTATTGTTGTGTATGACAGAGTGTTGTGAAAGTTGACCCAGCGTTGAAGCGGCAACACACAGCAGCTGGGATGTCCGCCACACCCAGCGAGCGTTTGACCACAAAGTCAGTGTTGGTGTGGTGAGTGTGTGTGTGTGTGTGTGTGTGCGCTTGTTGTGTACTTCCTGTCCATGTTGTGTGTCATGCTAAAGATGTTGAAGTTGTCGTGTTTCAGCGTAAAGCCATTAGCGAGACGCCAAGGTTCTGCACTTGAACTTCCTGTAGGAAGAGGAAGTGTGTGAGATAAAGTGCACTTAACACGGCAGGAAATGCCTGAAGAGGTTGTGGCGCCCACTGAGGGGCCAACAGGAAGTGGAGGTGCCGCCCTCTGCCGCCATTATTGTCATCATCAACTTTCTTCTTCTTCCTGTCCTCTTCAACACTTTTATACTTTTATACCATGCAAACACACACACACACACACACACACACACACACACACACACACATTCACTCAGAACACACACTTAAAGACAAACATACTTAAAGACTCACACACAGACACACCCGCACACACACACCCCCTCACTCACTCTCACACACACACATACACACACATTCACTCAGAACACACACTGAAAGACTCACACACCTATAGACACACACACAGACACACACTCACACACGCACGCACACACACACCCTCACTCACACACACAGAGAAACACACACATTCACTCAGAACACACACTTAAAGACAAACACACTTAAAGACTCACACACCTATGGACAGACACACACACACGCACACATACACATACAGAAAGACAAACCCATTCACTCAGAACACACACTTAAAGATTCACACACCTATGGACAGACACACACTCACACACGCAGGCACACACACACCCTCACACACACACACACACAGAAACACACACATTCACTCAGAACACACACTTAAAGACAAACACACTTAAAGACTCACACACCTATGGACAGACAGACACACACACACACACAGACACCCATACACATTCACTCAGAACACACTCTTAAAGACAAACACACTTAAAGACACACACCCATGGACACACACACAGACACACGCACACACAGACATACACACGCATTCACTCAGAACACACACTTAAAAACAAACACACTTAAAGACACACACCCATAGACACACACACACGCACACACACACATGTGCACACACAGACATACACACACATTCACTCAGAACACACACTTAAAGACAAACACACTTAAAGACTCACACACCTATGGGCAGACACACAGACACACACACACATTCACTCAGAACACACTCTTAAAGACAAACACACTTAAAGACACACACCCATAGACACACACACAGACACATGTGCACACACAGACATACACACACATTCACTCAGAACACACACTTAAAAACAAACACACTTAAAGACTCACACACCTATAGACAGACACACACCCACACACATTCACTCAGAACACACTCTTAAAGACAAACACACACACACACACATGTGTACACACAGACACACACATTCACTCAGAACACACTCTTAAAAACAAACACACTTAAAGACACACACACAGACACACACAGGCACACAGACACACACAGGCACACAGACACACACGGACACATGCGCACACACACATTCACTCAGAACACACTCTTAAAGACAAACACACACACCCATAGACACAGACACACACACATGTGCACACACATTCACTCAGAACACACTCTTAAAGACAAACACACACACCCATAGACACAGACACACACACATGTGCACACACATTCACTCAGAACACACTCTTAAAAACAAACACACTTAAAGACTCACACACCCATAGACACACACACACACACACACACACACACATGCTGCAGAGAGGGTGGGCCATGTGGTGTGGAGTGGAGCAGGTCTGAGGGCAGGGTGAAGGAAGGCGTGCCAGAGGAGTCAGTGCAGGGGTCAGGATGGCATTAGTCCCAGGGCAGGGTGAGGGTGAGAGAAGGCGTGCCAGAGGAGTCAGTGCAGGGGTCAGGATGGCATTAGTCCCAGGGCAGGGTGAGAGAAGGTGTGCCAGAGGAGTCAGTGCAGGGGTCAGGATGGCATTAGTCCCAGGGCAGGGTGAGGGTGAGAGAAGGCGTGCCAGAGGAGTCAGTGCAGGGGTCAGGATGGCGCTCCATCTCCCGCTGGCCATGGCACTCCTGATGGGTAAGTATGAGGCAACTTGCTGTTGTTTGTCACCTTCTTGGTCTGTCACCAAGTCCTGTGGCCTCCATGGTCAGGTCTGGTGGATTCCTTGTGTGCGAGCGGGACAGAGCAGAAGCAAACAGAACCAACACCGGTCCAGAACCTTCCGTCTTCCAGCCGGTACTTCACAAGCTCAGGTGAGTCCCAGAGGAGGTTCTGTTGGCACACAAAATACCACTTTGGGTCCTGACAGCTTCTGGATGCTCTCACAGGTCCCACAAGACCCGGTTTCACGGGTCCAACGGGACCTGGTTCCACCAATCTGACAAGACCCGGTCTCACGGGTCCGACAGGACCTGGTTCCACCAATCTGACAAGACCCGGTCTCACGGGACCAACAGGACCTGGTTCCACCAATCTGACAAGACCCGGTCTCACGGGACTAACAGGACCTGGTTCCACCAATCTGACAAGACCCGGTCTCACGGGTCCCACAAGACCCAGTCTCACGGGTCCGGCGGGACCTGGTTTCACCAATCTGACAAGACCCGGTCTCACGGGACCAACAGGACCTGGTTCCACCAATCTGACAAGACCCGGTCTCACGGGTCCCACAAGACCCAGTCTCACGGGTCCGGCGGGACCTGGTTTCACCAATCTGACAAGACCCGGTCTCAAGGGTCCGATGGGACCTGGTTTCACCAATCTGACAAGACCCCCTTCTATTGAGGACCAACTGAACCAGATCCACAAGGACCTGGAGAACCAAACCCAGAACTTTGTGTCTGAGGATAAAGGTACTTAGCAAACACACACACACACACACACACACACACGCACAAACACACAGATGAGTGATTGGCGTGGAATGTGTGTGTGTGTGTGCGTGCAGAGAAGTTCCAGGACTACGAGGACCATCTAGCATCCTCATCCTCATCATCATCATCAGGTGTGTGTCGAGAAGAGGATCTGGTGGCAGCGAGTCAGGCCCTGTGTGCTTCTACTTTCTACCAGCAGATGGAGCACTTGTCACCTGATCAACACTGCCTGCTGCTGGACCGCGTCATCATGTAACTCACTCACTCACTCACTCACTCACTCACTCACTCACTAGTGCCATCTTGTGTGTCTGCCATCTTGTGTGTCTGCCATCTTGTGTGTCTGCCATCTTGTGTGTCTGCCATCTTGTGTGTCTGCCATCTTGTGTGTCTGCCATGTTGTGTCGGGCATGTTGTGTCGGCCATGTTGTGTCGGGCATGTTGTGAGCGTCCATGTTGTGTCGGCCATGTTGTGTCGGGCATGTTGTGAGCGTCCATGTTGTGTCGGCCATGTTGTGTCGGCCATGTTGTGTCGGGCATGTTGTGAGCGTCCATGTTGTGTCGGCCATGTTGTGAGCGTCCATGTTGTGTCGGGCATGTTGTGTCTGCCATGTTGTGTCTGCCATGTTGTGTCTGCCATGTTGTGTCGGGCATGTTGTGTCTGCCATGTTGTGTCTGCCATGTTGTGTCTGCCATGTTGTGTCTGCCATGTTGTGTCTGCCATGTTGTGTCGGGCATGTTGTGTCGGGCATGTTGTGAGCGTCCATGTTGTGTCTGCCATGTTGTGAGCGTCCATGTTGTGTCGGCCATGTTGTGTCTGCCATGTTGTGTCTGCCATGTTGTGTCTGCCATGTTGTGTCGGCCATGTTGTGTCTGCCATGTTGTGTCTGCCATGTTGTGTCTGCCATGTTGTGTCGGCCATGTTGTGTCTGCCATGTTGTGTCTGCCATGTTGTGTCTGCCATGTTGTGTCGGCCATGTTGTGTCTGCCATGTTGTGTCTGCCATGTTGTGTCTGCCATGTTGTGTCGGCCATGTTGTGTCTGCCATGTTGTGTCTGCCATGTTGTGTCGGCCATGTTGTGTCTGCCATGTTGTGAGCGTCCATGTTGTGTCGGCCATGTTGTGTCGGGCATGTTGTGAGCGTCCATGTTGTGTCGGCCATGTTGTGTCGGGCATGTTGTGTCGGCCATGTTGTGAGCGTCCATGTTGTGTCGGCCATGTTGTGAGCGTCCATGTTGTGTCGGCCATGTTGTGAGCGTCCATGTTGTGTCTGCCATGTTGTGAGCGTCCATGTTGTGTCGGCCATGTTGTGTCTGCCATGTTGTGTCTGCCATGTTGTGTCTGCCATGTTGTGTCTGCCATGTTGTGTCGGGCATGTTGTGTCGGGCATGTTGTGTCTGCCATGTTGTGTCTGCCATGTTGTGTCTGCCATGTTGTGTCTGCCATGTTGTGTCGGGCATGTTGTGTCGGGCATGTTGTGAGCGTCCATGTTGTGTCTGCCATGTTGTGAGCGTCCATGTTGTGTCGGCCATGTTGTGTCTGCCATGTTGTGTCTGCCATGTTGTGTCTGCCATGTTGTGTCGGCCATGTTGTGTCTGCCATGTTGTGTCTGCCATGTTGTGTCGGCCATGTTGTGTCTGCCATGTTGTGTCGGCCATGTTGTGTCTGCCATGTTGTGTCTGCCATGTTGTGTCGGCCATGTTGTGTCTGCCATGTTGTGAGCGTCCATGTTGTGTCGGCCATGTTGTGTCTGCCATGTTGTGTCGGCCATGTTGTGTCTGCCATGTTGTGAGCGTCCATGTTGTGTCGGCCATGTTGTGTCGGCCATGTTGTGTCGGCCATGTTGTGTCGGCCATGTTGTGTCTGCCATGTTGTGTCGGGCATGTTGTGAGCGTCCATGTTGTGTCGGGCATGTTGTGAGCGGCCATGTTGTGAGCGTCCATGTTGTGTCTGCCATGTTGTGAGCGGCCATGTTGTGAGCGTCCATGTTGTGTCGGCCATGTTGTGAGCGTCCATGTTGTGTCGGCCATGTTGTGTCGGGCATGTTTTGAGCGTCCATGTTGTGTCTGCCATGTTGTGAGCGTCCATGTTGTGTCTGCCATGTTGTGAGCGTCCATGTTGTGTCTGCCATGTTGTGAGCGTCCATGTTGTGTCGGGCATGTTGTGAGCGTCCATGTTGTGTCGGCCATGTTGTGAGCGTCCATGTTGTGTCGGGCATGTTGTGAGCGTCCATGTTGTGTCTGCCATGTTGTGAGCGTCCATGTTGTGTCGGCCATGTTGTGTCTGCCATGTTGTGTCTGCCATGTTGTGTCTGCCATGTTGTGTCGGGCATGTTGTGTCGGGCATGTTGTGAGCGTCCATGTTGTGTCTGCCATGTTGTGAGCGTCCATGTTGTGTCGGCCATGTTGTGTCTGCCATGTTGTGTCTGCCATGTTGTGTCTGCCATGTTGTGTCTGCCATGTTGTGTCGGCCATGTTGTGTCTGCCATGTTGTGTCTGCCATGTTGTGTCGGCCATGTTGTGTCTGCCATGTTGTGTCGGCCATGTTGTGTCTGCCATGTTGTGTCGGCCATGTTGTGTCGGCCATGTTGTGTCTGCCATGTTGTGTCGGCCATGTTGTGTCTGCCATGTTGTGAGCGTCCATGTTGTGTCGGCCATGTTGTGTCGGCCATGTTGTGTCTGCCATGTTGTGAGCGGCCATGTTGTGAGCGTCCATGTTGTGTCGGCCATGTTGTGTCGGCCATGTTGTGTCGGGCATGTTGTGAGCGTCCATGTTGTGTCGGGCATGTTGTGAGCGTCCATGTTGTGTCGGCCATGTTGTGTCGGGCATGTTGTGAGCGTCCATGTTGTGTCGGCCATGTTGTGTCGGGCATGTTGTGTCGGGCATGTTGTGTCGGCCATGTTGTGAGCGTCCATGTTGTGTCGGCCATGTTGTGAGCGTCCATGTTGTGTCGGCCATGTTGTGTCGGCCATGTTGTGTCGGGCATGTTGTGAGCGTCCATGTTGTGTCGGGCATGTTGTGAGCGTCCATGTTGTGTCGGCCATGTTGTGTCGGGCATGTTGTGAGCGTCCATGTTGTGTCGGCCATGTTGTGTCTGCCATGTTGTGTCTGCCATGTTGTGTCGGCCATGTTGTGTCTGCCATGTTGTGAGCGTCCATGTTGTGTCGGCCATGTTGTGTCTGCCATGTTGTGTCGGGCATGTTGTGTCGGCCATGTTGTGAGCGGCCATGTTGTGAGCGTCCATGTTGTGTCGGCCATGTTGTGTCGGCCATGTTGTGTCGGGCATGTTGTGAGCGTCCATGTTGTGTCGGCCATGTTGTGTCGGCCATGTTGTGTCGGGCATGTTGTGAGCGTCCATGTTGTGTCGGCCATGTTGTGTCGGGCATGTTGTGTCGGGCATGTTGTGTCGGCCATGTTGTGTCGGCCATGTTGTGTCGGGCATGTTGTGTCGGGCATGTTGTGTCGGCCATGTTGTGAGCGTCCATGTTGTGTCGGCCATGTTGTGTCTGCCATGTTGTGAGCGTCCATGTTGTGTCTGCCATGTTGTGTCTGCCATGTTGTGTCTGCCATGTTGTGTCGGGCATGTTGTGTCGGGCATGTTGTGAGCGTCCATGTTGTGTCTGCCATGTTGTGAGCGTCCATGTTGTGTCGGCCATGTTGTGTCTGCCATGTTGTGTCTGCCATGTTGTGTCTGCCATGTTGTGTCTGCCATGTTGTGTCGGCCATGTTGTGTCTGCCATGTTGTGTCTGCCATGTTGTGTCGGCCATGTTGTGTCTGCCATGTTGTGTCGGCCATGTTGTGTCTGCCATGTTGTGTCTGCCATGTTGTGTCGGCCATGTTGTGTCTGCCATGTTGTGAGCGTCCATGTTGTGTCGGCCATGTTGTGTCGGCCATGTTGTGTCTGCCATGTTGTGTCGGCCATGTTGTGAGCGTCCATGTTGTGAGCGTCCATGTTGTGTCGGCCATGTTGTGTCGGCCATGTTGTGTCGGGCATGTTGTGAGCGTCCATGTTGTGTCGGGCATGTTGTGAGCGTCCATGTTGTGTCGGCCATGTTGTGTCGGGCATGTTGTGAGCGTCCATGTTGTGTCGGCCATGTTGTGTCTGCCATGTTGTGTCTGCCATGTTGTGTCGGCCATGTTGTGTCTGCCATGTTGTGAGCGTCCATGTTGTGTCGGCCATGTTGTGTCTGCCATGTTGTGTCGGGCATGTTGTGTCGGCCATGTTGTGAGCGGCCATGTTGTGAGCGTCCATGTTGTGTCGGCCATGTTGTGTCGGCCATGTTGTGTCGGGCATGTTGTGAGCGTCCATGTTGTGTCGGGCATGTTGTGAGCGTCCATGTTGTGTCGGCCATGTTGTGTCGGGCATGTTGTGAGCGTCCATGTTGTGTCGGCCATGTTGTGTCGGGCATGTTGTGTCGGGCATGTTGTGAGCGTCCATGTTGTGTCGGGCATGTTGTGAGCGTCCATGTTGTGTCGGGCATGTTGTGAGCGTCCATGTTGTGTCGGGCATGTTGTGAGCGTCCATGTTGTGTCGGGCATGTTGTGTCGGGCATGTTGTGAGCGTCCATGTTGTGAGCGTCCATGTTGTGTCGGGCATGTTGTGTCGGGCATGTTGTGTCGGCCATGTTGTGTCGGGCATGTTGTGAGCGTCCATGTTGTGTCGGCCATGTTGTGAGCGTCCATGTTGTGTCGGGCATGTTGTGTCGGGCATGTTGTGTCGGGCATGTTGTGAGCGTCCATGTTGTGTCGGGCATGTTGTGAGCGTCCATGTTGTGTCGGGCATGTTGTGAGCGTCCATGTTGTGTCGGCCATGTTGTGAGCGTCCATGTTGTGTCGGGCATGTTGTGTCGGGCATGTTGTGTCGGGCATGTTGTGAGCGTCCATGTTGTGTCGGGCATGTTGTGAGCGTCCATGTTGTGTCGGCCATGTTGTGAGCGTCCATGTTGTGTCGGGCATGTTGTGAGCGTCCATGTTGTGTCGGGCAGGGCGTACAACGACATGACGCTGTGCTTGGAGGAGTTGTCCCACTGGGCCGGCTGCTTCTATCCCAACAGCCAAGTCCAGGACTTGTTCCTGCAGGTCCACAGCAGCTTCTTCCAGCAGTGTCCCCGCCAAGAGCGCCCCCTGGAGGACGCCCCGCATGGGCTGGCGGTGGCCCTGACGCTGGGCACCGTCAGCATCCTGCCCGTGTTGGTCTACCTGGTGGGCTGGAGGAGCGGCGTGGACCCCGCTCGCTAACTCCACCTTCCTCTTCAGCTCCTACAAAATAAAAGTTGCCCCAGACGTGAAGGTTTCATCCTGCTTTTATTGTTTGCCACATGAATAGTGAGGTCACATGACCCAGGTGTCCAAAGTTGAGCTAATGTATAGCATTTGTTAGCACACTAATATTGACTTCATTTTGCAGGGGTTTTTTATTTGATGAATGCTACCTGTTAGCATGCTAACCTTAATAGGCCAGCTTTTAGCTAATAAGTTATATTTTGTTACTTGATGTATGCTAATGTTACCATGCTAGCATTTTTACCAAATCTTCCTGGTACACATGGCAGACTACTAAGGTTTGTTGTTCATATGTAAGCATGCAGACATTAGCATGCTAGCTTTTGTAGCTAATTTAGCAGGTATATACATCAGTGAATTGATGAAGGTGGACCCCGACTTAAACAAGTTGTAAAACTTATTGGGGTGTTACCATTTAGTGGTCAATTGTACATAATATGTACTGTACTGTGCAATCTACTAATAAATGTATCAATCGATCAAAAAAACTGTCATATATTTTGGTATTTTGCTGATGCTAACTGTAAGCATGCTATTATTAGCATAGTACTGTCAGCATGCACACTTTAATCCCAGCTTTTAGTTCATTTCTATTTTGCTACTTGACGTCTTCTAACGTTACCATGTTTGCATTTGTAACACATTTTTCTGGTACCCATCGCAGAGTAATCCTTTTTATGTGCTTGACATGTGCTACAATTTGTATTTTAGCATGATAACATTAGCATACTAGCTTTTGTAGCTAATTTAGCAGGTATACACATCAGTGTCATATATTTTGGTATTTCACAGATGCTAACTGTTAGCATAGTACTGTTAGCATGCTAGCATTTGTCTATTATTCCTACCTTACCATCGTGCTAACCGTTAGCATGTTAGCATAGTACTGTCGACATGCCAGCTTTTATCTATTTATGTTTCCTACCTTGCCATCGTGCTAACCGTTAGCATGTTAGCATCTGTTAACATGCCAGCTTTTATCTATTTATGTTTCCTACCTTGCCATCGTGCTAACCGTTAGCATGTTAGCATAGTACTGTTAACATGCCAGCTTTTATCTATTTATGTTTCCTACCTTGCCATCGTGCTAACCGTTAGCATTTTAGTTGGGCTTTTAAAGGACCTCTGTGAAGAAAACCTAGGCATTGTCCTGGTTCTGAAGGTGAAAACCGGGAAATGTCTGCGGCCCCGGGTGGGAGAGGTCGGGCGCCCCGGACCTTGGCGCAGTCCTCCAGCTCCCGTTTCAGGCCAGAGCGCCGTGGCCCTCGGAGGTCTGAGATGTGGACCTGCTGAACTTGGAGCCGGACGCTCCTTCCGGTCCGACCTTCCTGTGCAGGAGGGTCCTCATGTTCTTGCGGAACTTCTTGCCCACGAAGGCGTAGAGCAGCGGGTTGATGCCGCTGTGCAGCAGAGCTAAGCTGTTGCTCAGAAGCAGCGCCGTGCTGACCGCCCGCCGCTCGCCGCAGTCGAAGCGGACCAGCTCCGCCCTCAAGATGGTGTCCGCCATCAGGGCCAGGTGGTACGGGGTCCAGCACAGCAGGAAGCCCACCACCACGGCCACGATGACCCGCATGGCGCGGTGCTTGTGGAAGCCCCGCGTGCGCAGCAACCTGGCGACGGTGACGCCGTAGCAGACCACCATGACCACCAGGGGGAGCAGGAAGCCGAAAAAATGTCGGAAACCGCGCGTGGCGATCCTCCACACGGGGGCGCTGCCCACGTCGAAGCTCTCGGAGCACGACATCCTGTCCGAGTCCTGGTCCGCTCGGACGGCGTCGTTGAAGAGCGCGGGCAGAGCCAGGGCGCTCCCCAGGGCCCACACGGCGCCGCACACCAGCCGGCTGCACTTCCTCTGCTGGCTCCCGAGGGCCTGGTTGGCGCGCACGATGGCCAGGTAGCGGTCCACGCTGATGCACGCCAGGAAGAGGATGCTGCTGTAGAAGTTGGTCTCGAAGATCAGGTTGAGCGCCTTGCACATGCCGTCGCCGAAGATCCAGCCCTGAGTCAGCGCCGCCGCCCAGAAAGGCACGGTCAGCGCCATCAGCCCGTCCGCCAGCGTCAGGTGGAACAGGTACACGTCGGACGGCGTCAGCGTGCGCCGACTGTGCGCGATCACGCACGCCACCAGCAGGTTCCCGGGGATGGCCAGGAGGAAGATGGCCACCAGGAGCACGCTCAGCGCCGTGGCGGCGCGGGCGTCCAGGGGCCGCACCTCGCACGGCAGCGTGCCGGGATCCACCACGAACACCGTGTGGTTGCTGTGGGCGGAGTCATTGAGGAGGTCGAAATAACCGTAGTCGAAGTTCACGATGATGGACATGATCAGCCGGAAGGTTTGACTCGCCGAGGAGGACGAGCGCTCTGTGGATCCTGGCCCGACTTCCTCTCGCCACACTTCCTGCCGCCATGGGGAGGGTGGTTGCCATGGCAAGGAAGTTTCTCCCCGGGTCACGTGGTCTTCTGGACCCTGACGACCGCCGGGCCGCAGGTGAAGAAACAAAGTCGGTGTGGAAACAGGAAGGGAGGTTTGTTGTGAAAGGAACACTTCCTGTTTGTCTTGCTGTCTTTTTAATGCTTGCCGTGTGTGTGTGTGTAGGTGTGTGTGTGTAGGTGTGTGTGTGTAGGTGTGTGTGTGTAGGTGTGTGTGTAGGTGTGTGTGTGTGTATGCGTAAGTGCGTGTGTCTGTAGGTGAGTGTGTATTAGTGTCTGTGTCTGTGTGTGTGTGTGTGTCTGTAGGTGTGTGTGTGTGTCTAGGTGTGTGTGTGTGTGTGTGTCTGTAGGTGAGTGTGTATTAGTGTCTGTGTCTGTGTGTGTGTGTGTCTGTAGGTGTGTGTGTGTGTGTGTAGGTGTGTGTGTGTGTGTGTCTGTAGGTGAGTGTGTATTAGTGTCTGTGTCTGTGTGTGTGTGTGTCTGTAGGTGTGTGTGTGTGTGTAGGTGTGTGTATGTGTAGGTGTGTGTGTCTGTAGGTGAGTGTGTGTGTCTAGGTGTGTGTGTGTGTGTGTGTCTGTAGGTGAGTGTGTATTAGTGTCTGTGTCTGTGTGTGTGTGTGTCTGTAGGTGTGTGTGTGTGTGTAGGTGTGTGTATGTGTAGGTGTGTGTGTCTGTAGGTGAGTGTGTGTGTCTAGGTGTGTGTGTGTGTGTGTGTCTGTAGGTGAGTGTGTATTAGTGTCTGTGTCTGTGTGTGTGTGTGTCTGTAGGTGTGTGTGTGTGTGTAGGTGTGTGTATGTGTAGGTGTGTGTGTCTGTAGGTGAGTGTGTGTGTGTGTGTGGGTGTGTGTGTCTGTAGGTGAGTGTGTATTAGTGTCTGTGTCTGTGTGTGTGTGTGTCTGTAGGTGTGTGTGTGTGTGTCTCTAGGTGTGTGTGTGTGTGTGTAGGTGTGTGTGTCTGTAGGTGTGTGTGTGTGTGTCTGTAGGTGAGTGTGTGTGTGTGTGTGTGTGTGTGTGTGTGTGTAGGTGTGTGTGTCTGTAGGTGTGTGTGTGTGTGTCTGTAGGTGAGTGTGTGTGTGTGTGTGTGTGTGTGTGTGTGTAGGTGTGTGTGTCTGTAGGTGTGTGTGTGTGTGTAGGTGTGTGTATGTGTAGGTGTGTGTATGTGTAGGTGTGTGTATGTGTAGGTGTGTGTGTCTGTAGGTGAGTGTGTGTGTGTGTGTGGGTGTGTGTGTCTGTAGGTGAGTGTGTGTGTGTGTGTGGGTGTGTGTGTCTGTAGGTGAGTGTGTATTAGTGTCTGTGTCTGTGTGTGTGTGTGTCTGTAGGTGTGTGTGTGTGCGTAAGTGCGTGTGTCTGTAGGTGAGTGTGTATTAGTGTCTGTGTCTGTGTGTGTGTGTCTGTAGGTGTGTGTGTGTGTGTGTAGGTGTGTGTGTCTGTAGGTGTGTGTGTGTGTGTGTCTGTAGGTGAGTGTGTGTGTGTGTGTGTGTGTGTGTGTGTGTGTAGGTGTGTGTGTCTGTAGGTGTGTGTGTGTGTGTAGGTGTGTGTGTAGGTGTGTGTATGTGTAGGTGTGTGTGTCTGTAGGTGAGTGTGTGTGTGTGTGTGGGTGTGTGTGTCTGTAGGTGAGTGTGTATTAGTGTCTGTGTCTGTGTGTGTGTGTGTCTGTAGGTGTGTGTGTGTGCGTAGGTGCGTGTGTCTGTAGGTGAGTGTGTATTAGTGTCTGTGTCTGTGTGTGTGTGTCTGTAGGTGTGTGTGTGTGTAGGTGTGTGTGTGTGTGTGTGTCTGTAGGTGTGTGTGTGTGTGTCTGTAGGTGAGTGTGTGTGTGTGTGTGTGTGTGTAGGTGTGTGTGTCTGTAGGTGTGTGTGTGTGTGTAGGTGTGTGTGTAGGTGTGTGTATGTGTAGGTGTGTGTGTCTGTAGGTGAGTGTGTGTGTGTGTGTGGGTGTGTGTGTCTGTAGGTGAGTGTGTATTAGTGTCTGTGTCTGTGTGTGTGTGTGTCTGTAGGTGTGTGTGTGTGCGTAGGTGCGTGTGTCTGTAGGTGAGTGTGTATTAGTGTCTGTGTCTGTGTGTGTGTGTCTGTAGGTGTGTGTGTGTGTGTGTAGGTGTGTGTGTCTGTAGGTGTGTGTGTGTGTGTCTGTAGGTGAGTGTGTGTGTGTGTGTGTGTGTGTGTGTGTGTGTGTGTAGGTGTGTGTGTCTGTAGGTGTGTGTGTGTGTGTAGGTGTGTGTGTCTGTAGGTGTGTGTGTGTGTGTAGGTGTGTGTGTCTGTAGGTGAGTGTGTGTGTGTGTGTGTGTGTGTGGGCGGTGACACATTGCTCCATGCCAGGGAGGTGTTTCATATTTTCAGGAAGACCTGCTGCTCCACTTGGCTCCTGGAGTCTGCAACCATGTGACCAAACATGTGACCAACCATGTGACCAAACATGTGACCAACCATGTGACCAAACATGTGACCAACCATGTGACCAAACATGTGACCAACCATGTGACCAACCATGTGACCAACCATGTGACCAACCATGTGACCAAACATGTGACCAACCATGTGACCAACCATGTGACCAAACATGTGACCAACCACAAATCCTCCTAAAGAACATGAAGAAGTAGAATAAAAGATCACACTTAACTCTAATAACACATGTGGATGTAACTGAGTAAAAGTATTAGTTACTTTGTAAGTCCAGCTGAGTGATCACAACAAATCATATCAAATTTAGTCATTAAAGTTACTTGAGTAACTGAGTAAAAGTATTAGTTACTTTGAAGTCCAGCTGAGTGATCACAAGTCATATCAAGATTAGTCATTAAAGTTACTGAGTAACTGATAAAAGTATTAATACCGGCTGAGTGATCACAACAAATTATATCAAGTTTAGTCATTCAAGTTACTTGAGTAACTGAGTAAAAGTAATAATACCGGATGAGTGATCACAACAAATCATATCAAAGTTACTTGAGTAAGGGAGTGAAAGTAATATTACTGATCACATTAAAGTTACTTGAGTAACTGAGTAAAAGTATTAGTTACTTTGAAGTCCAGCTGAGTGATCACAAGTCATATCAAGATTAGTTATTAAAGTTACTGAGTAACTGATAAAAGTATTAATACCGGCTGAGTGATCACAACCAATCATATCAAGTTTAGTCATTAAAGTTACTTGAGTAACTGAGTAAAAGGATTAGTTACTTTGTAATTCCAGCTGAGTGATCACAACGAATCATATCAAGATTAGTCATTAAAGTTACTGAGTAACTGATAAAAGTAATATTACTGACTGAGGGATCACAACAAATCATATCAAAGTTACTGGAGTAAGAGAGTGAAAGTAATATTACTGGCAAAGTGATCACAACCAATCATATCAAGTTTAGTCATTAAAGTTACTCGAGTAAGGGAGTGAAAGTAATATTACTGGCAGAGTGATCACAACCAATCATATCAAGTTTAGTCATTAAAGTTACTTGAGTAACTGAGTAAAAGGATTAGTTACTTTGTAATTCCAGCTGAGTGATCATAACGAATCATATCAAGATTAGTCATTAAAGTTACTTGAGTAACTGAGTAAAAGGATTAGTTACTTTGAAATTCCAGCTGAGTGATCACAACGAATCATATCAAGATTAGTCATTAAAGTTACTTGAGTAAGGGAGTGAAAGTAATATTACTGGCAGAGTGATCACAACAAATCATATCAAGATTAGTCATTAAAGTTACTGAGTAACTGATAAAAGTAATATTACTGGCAGAGTGATCACAACAAATCATATCAAAATTAGTCATTAAAGTTACTGAGTAACTGATAAAAGTAATATTACTGGCAGAGTGATCACAACAAATCATATCAAAGTTACTGGAGTAAGGGAGTGAAAGTATTATATTTGGTTGCGGAGCAGGTCAGACAAGAAGAGGCAGCAGGTGTGTGTGTCATCTTTATTGCGGAGGTGTGACAGGTGACAGGTGAGTTTCAGGTGAAGAGCTTGTCCCACAGCTCCACCTTCATGATGGCGCGTCCGACGGGGGACATGGTGACCTTGACGTCCATCTTGGTGTCGTGGAAGTCCAGGCAGCAGCCGCTGGCCTCCTGGCGCACGAAGCTCTTCATGTCCTTGTCGTAGTACATCTCCTTGTAGAGGTTCTGGTCCGTGTCCCGGCCCGTGGGGTAGAGACCCACACCCACCCAGTTCTTGTACAGGCGGTAGTCGAAGGGCACGGAGAACATGATGGCCAGCTTCTCCAGCGGCTGGTTGCTCTGCCGGTGGAAGATCTCGTAGGTCATCACGCCCACCGCGCCCGAGGTGGCCGCCTTGCTCTTGCTGAAGTTGCACACCTCGGTCTTGAGGGGGCGCACCGTGGGCTGGGGGGGGCTGTGGCAGTTGCCGCTGTCCAGGAAGACCCTGGGAGGGAAGACAGCCGCTGCTCACTCTGGGAGGACCAGATGGACGCTCACCTGTACTCACTTGGGGTTCATGAGGGCGTAGTCGCTGGTCAGGTTGGTGATCTCGATGGTCACGTTCCTGCGACTCTCCTGGTTGGCCGACAAGGCCTCGGCGGTCTCCGACATGATGGGGAAGACTGGCTGAGTGTGGGGCGGACTCTTCTGGAAGGAAGGAGGACGCTTCTTACCTGCCGCACGACAAAGTGACTTCTTGCTGGGATCTGCTGTGTCTTCACACCTGCGGGGCTCCGCCCACGGGGCGTGGCCCACGCTGCTATTGTGCCCAGCCGGTCCGTTCGGCATTCCGGGCGCCGCACCCTCAACCCGTCTCCGGACCTGTTTGGGGGCTTCTGCTGCACAGGTGTGGTGAGAACACAAGACGGTGTGTTGAGTCGGCTCCGCCCCAAGACTGTTGCACCTGGGCCAGGTCTCGCATGAGCACACCTGTATTGTTCTTTGACTTTTCTAGCTGTATGTACACACCACTTTGTAGCTGTATGTACACACCACTTTGTAGCTGTATGTACACACCACTTTGTAGCTGTATGTACATACCACTTTGTAGCTGTATGTACACACCACTTTGTAGCTGTATGTACACACCACTTTGTAGCTGTATGTACACACCACTTTGTAGCTGTATGTACACACCACTTTGTAGCTGTATGTACACACCACTTTGTAGCTGTATGCACACACCACTTTGTAGCTGTATGTACACACCACTTTGTAGCTGTATGCACACACCACTTTGTAGCTGTATGTACACACCACTTTGTAGCTGTATGTACACACCACTTTGTAGCTGTATGTACACACCACTTTGTAGCTGGATGTACACACCACTTTGTAGCTGTATGTACACACCACTTTGTAGCTGGATGTACACACCACTTTGTAGCTGTATGTACACACCACTTTGTAGCTGTATGTACACACCACTTTGTAGCTGTATGTACACACCACTTTGTAGCTGTATGTACACACCACTTTGTAGCTGTATGTACACACCACTTTGTAGCTGTATGTACACACCACTTTGTAGCTGTATGTACACACCACTTTGTAGCTGTATGTACACACCACTTTGTAGCTGTATGTACACACCATTTTGTAGCTGTATGTACACACCACTTTGTAGCTGTATGTACACACCTCTTTGTAGCTGTATGTACACACCACTTTGTAGCTGTATGCACACACCACTTTGTAGCTGTATGTACACACCACTTTGTAGCTGTATGTACACACCACTTTGTAGCTGTATGTACACACCACTTTGTAGCTGTATGTACACACCACTTTGTAGCTGTATGTACACACCACTTTGTAGCTGTATGTACACACCACTTTGTAGCTGTATGTACACACCACTTTGTAGCTGTATGTACACACCACTTTGTAGCTGTATGTACACACCACTTTGTAGCTGTATGTACACACCACTTTGTAGCTGTATGTACACACCTCTTTGTAGCTGTATGTACACACCACTTTGTAGCTGTATGTACACACCACTTTGTAGCTGTATGTACACACCACTTTGTAGCTGTATGTACACACCACTTTGTAGCTGTATGTACACACCACTTTGTAGCTGTATGTACACACCACTTTGTAGCTGTATGTACACACCACTTTGTAGCTGTATGTACACACCACTTTGTAGCTGTATGTACACACCACTTTGTAGCTGTATGTACACACCACTTTGTAGCTGTATGTACACACCACTTTGTAGCTGTATGTACACACCACTTTGTAGCTGTATGTACACACCACTTCTACAAACCCCGTTTCCATATGAGTTGGGAAATGGTGTTAGATGTAAATATAAACAGAATACAATGATTTGCAAATCCTTTTCAAGCCATATTCAGTTGAACAAAGACAACATATTTCATGTTCAAACTCATGAACATTTTTTTTTTTGGCAAATAATCATTAACTTTAGAATTTGATGCCAGCAACACGTGACAAAGAAGTTAGGAAAGGTGGCAATAAATACTGATAAAGTTGAGGAATGCTCATCAAACGCTTATTTGGAACATCCCACAGGTGTGCAGGCTAATTGGGAACAGGTGGGTGCCATGATTGGCTATAAAAACAGCTTCCCAAAAAATGCTCAGTCTTTCACAAGAAAGGATGGGGCGAGGTACACCCCTTTGTCCACAACTGTGTGAGCAAATAGTCAAACAGTTTAAGAACAACCTTTCTGAAAGTGACATTGCAAGAAATTGAGGGATTTCAACATCTACGCTCCATAATATCATCAAAAGGTTCAGAGAATCTGGAGAAATCACTCCACGTAAGCGGCATGGCCAGAAACCAACATTGAATGACCGTGACCTTCCATCCCTCAGACGGCACTGTATCAAAAACCAACATCAATCTCTAAAGGATATCACCACATGGGCTCAGGAACACTTCATAAAACCACTGTCACTAAATACAGTTGGTCGCTACATCTGTAAGTGCAAGTTAAAGCTCTACTATGCGAAGCGAAAGCCATTTATCAACAACATCCAGAAACGCTGCCGGCTTCTCTGGGCCCGAGGTCATCTAAGATGGACTGATGCAAAGTGGAAAAGTGTTCTGTGGTCTGACGAATCCACATTTCAAATTGTTTTTGGAAATATTCAACATCGTGTCATCCGGACCAAAGGGGAAGCGAACCATCCAGACTGTTATCGAAGCAAAGTGTAAAAGCCAGCATGTGTGATGGTATGGGGGTGTATTAGTGATTGTTGTAGGGTGAAAGTGTTGTAGTCAGCATGTGTGATGGTATGGGGGTGTATTAGTGGCCAAGGCATGGGTAACTTACACATGTGTGAAGGCACCATTAATGCTGAAAGGTACATACAGCTTTTGGAACAACATATGTTGTCATCCAAGCAATGATATCATGGACGCCCCTGCTTATTTCAGCAAGACAATGCCAAGCCACGTGTTACAACAGCGTGGTTTCGTGAAAAAAAGAATGCAGGTACTTTCCTGGCCCGCCTGCAGTCCAGACCTGTCTCCCATGGAAAATGTGTGGTGCATTATGAAGCCTAAAATAGGACAGCGGAGACTCCGGACTGTTGAAGGACTGAAGCTCTACATAAAACAAGAATGGGAAAGAATTCCACTTTCAAAGCTTCAACAATTAGTTTCCTCAGTTCCCAAACGTTCATAGAGTGTTGTTAAAAGAAAAGGTGATGTAACACAGTGGTGAACATGCCCTTTCCCAACTACTTTGGCACGTGTTGCAGCCATGAAATTCTAAGTTAATTATTATATGAAAAAAAAAATACTTTTATGAGTTTGAACATCAAATATGTTGTCTTTGTAGCATATTCAACTGAATATGGCTTGAAAAGGATTTGCAAATCATTGTATTCTGTTTATATTTACATCTAACACCATTTCCCAACTCATATGGAAACAGGGTTTGTATGTCCTTAAATGCACGCCACTCACACTCCTGCTCTCAGGATTTACTGTGGCCCACCACTTCATTTCATGTGGCCCACTGCATCATTTGACGTGATCCACTACATAATTTAAAGTGGCCCACTACATCATTTATTGTGGCCCACTCCATTATTTGATGTGGCCCACTACATCATTTAAAGTGGTCCACTACTTCATTTAAAGCAGCCCACTACATCGTTTAAAGTGGCCCACTACATAATTTAAAGTGCCCCACTACATCATTTGAAGTGGTCCACTGCATCATTTTCATGTGGGCCACTAAATAATTTAAAGTGAACCCACTACATTTTTGAGGTGGTCCGTTACATGATTTAACTTGGCCCACTACATGAATTAACGAGGCCCACAACACCATTTGAAGTGGCCCACTACATTATTTAAAGTGGCCCACTACATCATTTAATGTGGCCCACTACACCATTTGATGTGGCCCACTACCCCATTTGAAGTTGCCCACTATACTATTTAAAATGGTCTACTACATCATTTAAATTGGCCCACTACAACATTTGATGTGGCCAACTATATTATTTAAAGTGGTCCACTACATCATTTAAACGGCTCACTACATCATTTAAGGTAGCCCACTACACCATTTGAAGTGGCTTACTATAATATTTAAAGTGGTCCACTACATCATTTAAACGGCTCACTACATCATTTAAGGTAGCCCACTACACCATTTGAAGTGGCTTACTATAATATTTAAAGTGGTCCACTACATCATTTAAATCGGCTCACTACACCATTTGAAGTGGCCCAGTACATTTTTTGAATTGGCCCACTACACCATTTGATGTGGCTTACTACATTATTTAATGTGGCTTACTATATTATTTAATGTGGCCCACTATATTATTTAAATTGGTCCACTACAGCATTTGTAGTGGCCTACTATATTATTTAATGTGGCCCCTCTACATCATTTAAAGTGGCCCACTATATTATTTAAATGGGCCCACTACACTATTTGAAGTGGCCCACTACACCATATGTATTGGCCTACTATATTATTATTTGGCCCACTACATCATTTAAAGTGGCCCACTACACCATTTGAGGTGGCCCACTATATTATTTAAAGTGGACCACTACATCATTTAAAGTGGCCCACTATATTATTTAACTTGGCCCACTGCACCATTTGAAGTGGCCCACTACACCATTTGTAGTGGCCTACTACATCGTTGAAAGTGTCCCACCACAATGATGAGGGGGCGTGGTTGCCCAGACCACCTCATCTGGTTCCTCCCAGCGGCTTGACTCTGAGCTCCTCCCCGGTCTATCTCAGGCTTTTATTGTGAAAGGTTGTTGAATGACGGACCACACCCAGACATTCGGGTCAAGCAAGCTTTTATTGTGACATGAGGATCAGCCCATAGTGTTGTAGACCTCCAGCTTGACGATGGCGCGGCCCTCGTCGGACATGCAGGCCCTGACGTCCACCTGCTGGCCCTTGTAGACCACGCCCGAGCCGTCGGCCTCGTGGCGCACGAAGTCGCTGAACTCCTTCTCCTCGTACATGTGCTGGAAGAGCTTGTGGTCCACGGGCATGGCGTGCGGGAACACGCCCACGCCCAGCCAGTTCTTGTAGAAGGTGTAGTCGAAGGGCACGGAGAACATGAGCGCCACCACCTCCGTGCAGCGCCGCTGCTGCATGTTGAAGAGCTCGTAGGTCAGCACGCCCACCGCCCCCGACGCCGTGTTGTCGTCTTTGGTGAAGGAGCACACCTCGTTGCGGCCGGTGCGCACGGTGGGCTGGGGGGGGCTGTAGGGGTAGCCGCTCTCCATGTGGACCCTGCCAGGTGAGGGAAGGTGTTAGCGGGCAAAGAAAGGTGCTGCCGGCCGGCCACACGCTTACTTGGGGTTGGTGAGGCAGAAGGTGCTGGTCACGTTGCAGATCTCCACCGTGCAGTTGCGGTTGGTGGTCAGGCTGACCATGTGCGACTCCGCCGTCTCGGGCATCTTGACACGGGCGCTGGGCGGCGAGGAGGACCAAGAGGACGGCTGTGCGGCGTGCAGGACGAGGACAGGTGTAGCGCGGCGGAGGACGAGGACCTTGTGACCAGAGACTGGTCTTCAGCGTGCGGTGGAATGTGCGGGCCACGCCCACACCGCCGCAGGGGGCGTGGCTTGTGAACGGACAAAACCGACTGATGTTCTGCTTACAGGTAGAACAGGTTGTGTCACCTGTCACTGCTTGGCTCCTCCCACCTGGCTTTTGACAAACACACACAAACACACATTTTAACACAAACAAACACACACACACACATTTTAACACAGACAGACACACACGCTAAAACACATGCACACATTTTAACACAAACACACACACACACGTTTTAACACAAACACACACACACACATTTTAACACAAATACACACACTAAAACACACACACACACACACATTTTAACACAAACAAACACACACACATTTTAACACAAATACACACACTAAAACACACACACACACACACACACATTTTAACACAAACAAACACACACACATTTTAACACAAATACACACACTAAAAAACACACACACACACAAACACATTTTAACACGAACAAACACACACACACACATTTTAACACAGACAGACACACACGCTAAAACACATGCACACATTTTAACACAGACAAACACACACACACACACGTTTTAACACAAACACACACACACACATTTTAACACAAATACACACACTAAAAAACACACACACACATTTTAACACAAACAAACACACACACACATTTGAACACAAACAAACACTAACAAACATTTGAACAAAAACAAACACACACACATTGTGTCGTCCTGAAGTCAATTGTTAATATTCTTTACATAATTACTTGATAATATTTGTATATTAGTGACTGCAATGCTTTAATTTGGAGCTAAAGTTGTTTATATTTATTGTAGGCCGTACTCGGTAAACAGCAGTTAAATGATGTCACTTCCGCTAAATGACTTCCTGATAGTTGACTTCCGGTATTCGTTGGAAAGCAAGTCATGCATGTTGCGGTCTTCTCTCCTAATTTCTGTTGCCATCCTACACAAAGCGGCAAAGAAGCAATGCCGTAAGTTGTCTTTAATAAGTTAACATGTCAGACACGTTAAAAAAGTGTAATAGTGCCGATATGTTATATATAATTGACGAACTAGATACAATGTGTTCAAGTCATTCAGGCAGACGGGAGTCTCCCTCTGCTGGACATTTTGGGACATTACTGTTACATTTTATATGTCATCGTAGACAAATATGTGGAGGCAATAAGTGTGTTTGTATCTCTTTGTTCTTTTCACTTTTTCATCATCTTGTCTATGAAGCATTTTCAAAAGTAAATGGTCAAGCTTAAGACGTTCTCCTCATTGACTCCGGTGTTGAGTTGGCCTTTTTACACGTCTCACGAGAACACTAAACACATGTTAACACAAACAAACCCACACGCTAAAATACAAACACACACACACACACACACGTTTTAACACAAACAAACCCACACGCTAAAGTACAAACACACACACACATTCACATACAGACACACAGTCAAGAACAAAAAACACACACACATCAAACCACCCTCCGCCTTGGACATGAAAACAAAACGATGACACTGCCCTCTAGTGGACAAAAATATTCCCTACATCAAGTATGAGAACTAAAGTATGAAAATGAAGTATCAAATATGACAAATGAAGTAAAACATTTGAAATATGAAGTATGGTACATAAAATATGAATCATAAAATATAAAATTTGAATTGTGATGTATTCTGCCCAATTGTAGCTGAGATAGGAACCAGCGCCCCCAAGGGGAATGAGCGGTAGAAAATGGATGGATGAATGGATGTAAAAAAAATTATGTATAAGGTATAAAATATGAAGTATGAAGCATAAGTTATAAATATTAGGTATAAAATATGAAATATAAATATGAAGTAGGGCAGCACGGTGGCAGAGGGTTTAGTGCGTCTGACTCACAACACGAAGGTCCTGAGTTCAATCTCGGGCGCGGGATCTTTCTGTGTGGAGTTTGCATGTTCTCCTTGTGACTGTGTGGGTTCTACTCCGGCTTCCTCCCACCTCCAAAGACATGCACCTGGGGATAGGCCCCTCCCACTTCCAAAGACATGCACCTGGGGATAGGCCCCTCCCACCTCCATAGACATGCACCTAGGGATAGGCCCCTCCCACCTCCAAGGACATGCACCTGGGGAAAGGCCCCTCCCACCTCCAAAGACATGCACCTAGGGATAGGCCCCTCCCACCTCCAAAGACATGCACCTGGGGATAGGCCCCTCCCACCTCCAAAGACATGCACCTGGGGATAGGCCCCTCCCACCTCCAAAGACATGCACCTGGGGATAGGTTGATTGGCAACACTAAATGGTCCCTAGTGTGTGAATGTTGTCTGTCTATCTGTGTTGGTCCTGTGATGAGGCGGCGACTTGTCCAGGGTGTACCCTGCCTTCCGCCCGATTGTAGCTGAGATAGGCGCCAGCGCCCCCCGGGACCCCGAAAGGGAATAAGCGGTAGAAAATGGATGGATGGAAATTAAAAAGTATGAAGTATATAATATGAAATATGAAGTACAAACTAAAGTATGAGATATGATGCAGTCGTATGAACCTTGATGTCAGAAATCTGGATGAAGAAAAATCCTCTTTATTGGACCTCAAAGACAGAACCCACAAAACCAAGCAGAGGATGAATGTATTCATTTACGAATGTATGAACATATGACTGTGTGAATATATGTGTGTATATATGAATGTATGTACATATGAATCTAGGAATACTGTATTGATGTATGAATGTATGAATATGTGAATGTATTTGTATATGAATGTATGAAGGTATTGATGTATGGAAATATGAATATATGAATGTATGAATATATGAATGTATGGATACATGAATTTATGAATGTATTAATTTACAAATGTATTGATATGCGAATGTATGAATATATACAGGTATGAATGTATAGCTATATGTATATATGTATGAGAATGTATATATATATATGTATGAATGAATGTGTGAATATTTGGTGGTTGCCATGGCGATGCATGAGGAAGCCGACTAGTGAGCGGCGAGGAGGTCTCCAGTATGGCGAGTGTGGTCCTGGATCCAGCGCTTGTAGTTGCTGACCCGGGTGTAGACGCCAGGACGCAACTCCTTGGCGCATCCTTCGCCCCAACTGATGACTCCGAAGAGGAAGAAGCGGCGGTCCACTTGGCACGCCAGCGGTCCCCCCGAGTCCCCCTGACCACAAGACGCGTCCAGGGTGGGTGTGGGCGGGGCTAGTGTTGTGTTGGGACGTACCTCGCAGGCGTCCTGGCTCCAGTCGGGCCGAGCCGCACACAACATGTTGTCGCTGATCTTGTTGCCATAGTGATCATCTTGACGACACACGCTGTCGGCCAGCAGCTCCACTTGGGCCGAGCGCAGGTTCTGGGAGTGGTACCACAAGCCTGGGAACCGGCACACCGGATCAACGCAACGCACGGGAACCCAAAAGTCCGCCCAACCGCCGCTCACCGTGCTTCTCCTTGCCGAAGCCGGCGATCTCGCAGACCAAACCCGGCGGAAGATTCTGTCCCGGCGGAGGAAGGCAGACGGACCTGACGCCGGGACTCTGCCGCGCACAACCACCTCTCTTGGACTTGAGCTGGATGAGCGCTGCGAGGCACCCGTCTGGTCACAATACCCACATACCAACGGAACCTTCCGGTCCAACTCACCCAAATCATTGTCGTAGTTCCCCTCCTGGTTGTCGAAGTCGGTGTGTGTGATGATCTTCTCCACCCTGAAGGTTTGTTCCAGGGCCCGGTCACTCTGGTTCAGGGAGCTCTTGCCCAGAATGACCCGGAAGCGGTTCTGTCTATTCTGAGAGCTGTAAGACAGGAAGTGTGCAGAGGAGCACCTGCCGCAACAGGAAGTGATGTCATGTCCTACCCGTCAGGGAAGCAGTGAGCGGCAGTGAGGACCCAGCAGCTGGAGATCAAACTCCCCCCGCAACGAAACACCTTCTCTTTGGATTTGCTGCGCCAGAAGATGGCTGCCACCCACGGGTGCGACTCCACCGAGGCCACAGCCCCGCCCACAATTTTCATCTGCTTTCTTCGGGAACGCTGGCCGCACACCCACTCTGCTGCTCCACAGGGGGAGGGACTTACCTTTTCTGGCCTCGTTTACGAGGACGAGGCCGAGCTTACCTTTCACAGGGGCCTCGGTGGACTTGGGGGGTGGAGTCGCAGGATTGACTAAAACAACAACAACTTTTTAGGAGGCTGAAGAAAGTCACCAAGCGCAAAGAATCAAAGACGACTGCCGTCCTGTCACGGCCCGCCCACTTACCCCATCCGTCGCCACATCGAGGAATGTCACAGTATTCCCAGAGCAGCTGCTGGTCTTTCCACACGTAACACCATGGCTGCCGCTTGAAGTGCAGATTCCTGAGGGAGACAGAACCCTTCAGTTCGCCCGGAACCCTTGGAGCGTCCATAAAAGACCGCAAGGTTGAACGTTCTAAGACTCTCCTAGTGGTGCTAGGGTGTGGTTACCACGGAGACTGGTTACCGACCTGCAGTAGTTGTGTCTGCCGGCTTTGACATCCAAGGTCAGGAAGCGTTCCCTGGACTCAGAGTCCCAGTCCTCACACGTCCGGCCACTCTCCGAAGTGGACCGAAATCCTCGGTAATAGAGTCCGACGCCCTTGTAGCAGTCGGCGCCGGTGACTGCTCGGAGACAGGCGGGTTAGGGTGTCTAGAGACGAGTGCACCGATGGTACTGGGTAGTCCTGGACCTGTTTCACAGAAGGTTCCTTCAAAACCTTCAGCGCACAAGCAGAACATGTGCTGGCCCGTCGTCAGGCTCGGGACCGACGTTCCTCCGTTGTGACAGAACCCTGCTAACAGATCCCAGCACGCTCTGGTTAACCACAGCGGCGGACTCATTCCTGCTTCTGGGCCCTGCAAGTTGGGACTAGTTGCACCTCGGTACTCGCTCACCTGAGCTCCACGACGACGACAGAACCGCACGCCGCCTTCTGTCTTCCCTCGGCGAGCCCTAAGACCGGGACAGGAAAGGTTGACCAAAGGGAAAAGACAAGACCAGAAGAAGACACGAGTCCTTACAGCGCCACCTGCTGACAGCGCCGCCAACGCCAGGATGAAAACGCTCCTGCTCGTCATGGCGTCCTCGCAGCATGTAAAGATGTGGGCGGAGTCTCGTAGGAGGAGCCAGATGTGGACTGAGACCACAGTCCTCACACAGCGCTGGTTTCTTTTGCACTCACAGGAGAGTAGGAGTCTATCCCAGCTGACTTAATGTGGGGTGCACCCTGGACTGGCCACTGGTCTAGCCTGTCTCTGGTCCAGCGCTAATACTTGGTTATCAAATAAAACATTGCTTTAGAGGCTAAATCAAAACCCTATTGTTCGCCACCTCTTGCTAACAGTGTTTTACTATTTAATAAGTATTTCAAAAATGGCAAAGAGATGGCAACCAGTTAGCGATTAGCGCATAAGTTGCTCGCTAACGATTAGCGCATCAGCTGCCAGCTATTGAAAAGTGTGCTCGTTCCCAGCTAGCATTTATCCTGCTAGTTACCAGCAAGTGTGAAGCATGCTAGTTGCCAGCTAGCATTTATCCTGCTAGTTACCAGCAGGTGTGAAGCATGCTAGTTACAGCTAGCAATTAACGTGCTAGTTACCAGCCAGCGATTAGCATGTTAGTTGCCAGCCAGTGTGAAGCATGCTAGTTGCCAGCTAGCATTTATCCTGCTAGTTACCAGCAAGTGTGAAGCATGCTAGTTGCCAGCTAGCATTTATCCTGCTAGTTACCAGCGAGTGTGAAGCATGCTAGTTGCCAGCTAGCATTTATCCTGCTAGTTACCAGCGAGTGTGAAGCATGCTAGTTGCCAGCTAGCATTTATCCTGCTAGTTACCAGCAAGTGTGAAGCATGCTAGTTGCCAGCTAGCATTTATCCTGCTAGTTACCAGCGAGTGTGAAGCATGCTAGTTGCCAGCTAGCATTTATCCTGCTAGTTACCAGCGAGTGTGAAGCATGCTAGTTGCCAGCTAGCATTTATCCTGCTAGTTACCAGCGAGTGTGAAGCATGCTAGTTGCCAGCTAGCATTTATCCTGCTAGTTACCAGCGAGTGTGAAGCATGCTAGTTGCCAGCTAGCATTTATCCTGCTAGTTACCAGCGAGTGTGAAGCATGCTAGTTGCCAGCTAGCATTTATCCTGCTAGTTACCAGCAAGTGTGAAGCATGCTAGTTGCCAGCTAGCATTTATCCTGCTAGTTACCAGCGAGTGTGAAGCATGCTAGTTGCCAGCTAGCATTTATCCTGCTAGTTACCAGCAAGTGTGAAGCATGCTAGTTGCCAGCTAGCATTTATCCTGCTAGTTACCAGCAAGTGTGAAGCATGCTAGTTGCCAGCTAGCATTTATCCTGCTAGTTACCAGCAAGTGTGAAGCATCCTAGTTGCCAGCTAGCATTTATCCTGCTAGTTACCAGCAAGTGTGAAGCATCCTAGTTGCCAGCTAGCATTTATCCTGCTAGTTACCAGCAAGTGTGAAGCATCCTAGTTGCCAGCTAGCATTTATCCTGCTAGTTACCAGCAAGTGTGAAGCATGCTAGTTGCCAGCTAGCATTTATCCTGCTAGTTACCAGCAAGTGTGAAGCATCCTAGTTGCCAGCTAGCATTTATCCTGCTAGTTACCAGCAAGTGTGAAGCATGCTAGTTGCCAGCTAGCATTTATCCTGCTAGTTACCAGCGAGTGTGAAGCATGCTAGTTGCCAGCTAGCATTTATCCTGCTAGTTACCAGCGAGTGTGAAGCATGCTAGTTGCCAGCTAGCATTTATCCTGCTAGTTACCAGCAAGTGTGAAGCATGCTAGTTGCCAGCTAGCATTTATCCTGCTAGTTACCAGCGAGTGTGAAGCATGCTAGTTGCCAGCTAGCATTTATCCTGCTAGTTACCAGCGAGTGTGAAGCATGCTAGTTGCCAGCTAGCATTTATCCTGCTAGTTACCAGCAAGTGTGAAGCATGCTAGTTACAGCTAGCAATTAACGTGCTAGTTACCAGCCAGCGATTAGCATGTTAGTTGCCAGCCAGTGTGAAGCATGCTAGTTGCCAGCTAGCATTTATCCTGCTAGTTACCAGCAAGTGTGAAGCATGCTAGTTGCCAGCTAGCATTTATCCTGCTAGTTACCAGCGAGTGTGAAGCATGCTAGTTGCCAGCTAGCAATTAACGTGCTAGTTACCAGCCAGCGATTAGCATGTTAGTTGCCAGCAAGTCATTAGCATGCTAGTTGCCAGCTAGCATTTATCCTGCTAGTTACCAGCGAGTGTGAAGCATGCTAGTTGCCAGCTAGCATTTATCCTGCTAGTTACCAGCAAGTGTGAAGCATGCTAGTTACAGCTAGCAATTAACGTGCTAGTTACCAGCCAGCGATTAGCATGTTAGTTGCCAGCCAGTGTGAAGCATGCTAGTTGCCAGCTAGCATTTATCCTGCTAGTTACCAGCAAGTGTGAAGCATGCTAGTTGCCAGCTAGCATTTATCCTTCTAGTTACCAGCAAGTGTGAAGCATGCTAGTTACAGCTAGCAATTAACGTGCTAGTTACCAGCGAGTGTGAAGCATGCTAGTTACAGCTAGCAATTAACGTGCTAGTTACCAGCCAGCGATTAGCATGTTAGTTGCCAGCCAGTGTGAAGCATGCTAGTTGCCAGCTAGCATTTATCCTGCTAGTTACCAGCAAGTGTGAAGCATGCTAGTTGCCAGCTAGCAATTAACGTGCTAGTTACCAGCCAGCGATTAGCATGTTAGTTGCCAGCAAGTCATTAGCATGCTAGGTGCCAGCCAGTGATCAGTGTGCTAATTGCCAGCTAGCAATTAGCATAGTAGTTACCAGCTAGTATTTAGTGTGCTAGTTGCCAGCTACATGTTGCAAGCTAGCGATCAATGTGCTAATTTCCAGCTAGCAAGGAGCATGCTAATTACAGCTAGTGATTAGCACACTAGTTGTCAGCTAGCAAATAGCTTCCCAGTTGCCAGCTAGTAGTTAGCGTGCTAGTTGCCAGCAAGTCAGTAAGGTGTTAGTCACCAGCTAGCAATTAGCATAGCTGCCTGCTAGTGATTCCATTAGACATATAAGGAAACTTATAAGGAAACATATAAGGAAACATAAGGAGACATATAAGTAATCATATAAGGAGACATAAGGAGACATACAAGGACACACAATGAAACATACATGGGAAGATATGCAGACACATAAGGAAACATATGGAGACATATAAGGAAACATATAAGCAGACATAAGGAAACATATGGAGACATTAGAGGAAACATATAAGGAGACATATAATGAAACATAAGGAGACATATAAGGAAACATATGGAGACACATAAGGAAACATATAAGGAAACATAAGGAGACATTAGAGGAAACATATAAGGAGACATATAAGGAAACATGAGGAGACATAAGGAAACTTATAATGAGACTTATAAGGAGACATATGGAGTGATATAAGGAAACATATAAGGAGACATATAAGGAAACATATGGAGACATTAGAGGAAACATATAAGAAGACATATAAGGAAACATATAAGGAGACATATAAGGAAACATATAAGGAGACATATAAGGAAACATATAAGGAGACATATAAGGAAACATATAAGGAGACATATAAGGAAACATATAAGGAGACATATAAGGAAACATATAAGGAGACATATAAGGAAACATATGGAGACATATAAGGAAACATGAGGAGACATAAGGAAACTTATAATGAGACTTATAAGGAGACATATGGAGTGATATAAGGAAACATATAAGGAGACATATAAGGAAACATATGGAGACATTAGAGGAAACATATAAGAAGACATATAAGGAAACATATAAGGAGACATATAAGGAAACATATAAGGAGACATATAAGGAAACATATAAGGAGACATATAAGGAAACATATAAGGAGACATATAAGGAAACATATAAGGAGACATATAAGGAAACATATAAGGAGACATATAAGGAAACATATGGAGACATATAAGGAAACATGAGGAGACATAAGGAAACTTATAATGAGACTTATAAGGAGACATATGGAGTGATATAAGGAAACATATAAGGAGACATATAAGGAAACATATGGAGACATTAGAGGAAACATATAAGAAGACATATAAGGAAACATATAAGGAGACATATAAGGAAACATATAAGGAGACATATAAGGAAACATATAAGGAGACATATAAGGAAACATATAAGGAGACATATAAGGAAACATATAAGGAGACATATAAGGAAACATATAAGGAGACATATAAGGAAACATATAAGGAGACACATAAGGAAACATATAAGGAGACATATAAGCAAACATATGGAGACATGTAAGGAAACATATGAGGAAACATATGAGGAGACATAAGGAAACTTATAAGGAGACATATGGAAACATACAAGGAGACATATAAGGAAACATATGGAGACCTATAAGGAGACATAAGGAAACATATAAGGCAACATACAAGGAAACATAAAAGGAGACTTATAAGGAGACACATAAGGAAACATATAAGGAGACATGTGGGATCAGAACCAAGGATGTTGTGGTTTGTGCAGCCCTTTGAGACGATTGTGATTCAGGGCTATGTAAATAAACATTGATTGATTGATTGATTGATTGATTGATATAAGGAGACATATAAGGAGACACATAAGGAAACATATAAGGAGACATATAAGGAGACACATAAGGAAACATATAAGGAGACATGTGGGATCAGAACCGAGGATGTTGTGGTTTGTGCAGCCCTTTGAGACGATTGTGATTCAGGGCTATGTAAATAAACATTGATTGATTGATTGATTGATTGATTGATATAAGGAGACATATAAGGAGACATATAAGGAGACATATAAGGAGACATATAAGGAGACATATAAGGAGACTATTAAAGAGATGATGCTAATCACATTACCACGTGATCACATTTTGTTGCTATGACAACGCACCACAGTCATTTGAATGGAGTCAGCAGGCGTCACGTGACCTCAGCAGCATGAGGCGTTCGCGGTCCTCGCTGAGAAGAAGTTGAGTGGTGACGTCAGAGCAAGTCAAATATGTACTTTGGGATCCCGGAAGTCTTACAGCACAGTTCCTGCTTGGACCATGCTGCGTTCGCTGACGGTCGGAATCCAGAAGGTTGACTTTGTAGTCACTCCAAAAAAGTTTATACATCAATATATTTCTTTATAATTTTCTATATCTTGTATTTAATTAAGATGTAAATGACAAATGAATAGTGTTTGGTATTTTTTTTTCAAAACCTCAAAAGTTGCATTTTACACTTAAAGTTGTCAAATGTGATATTATTAGAGAAGTGAATAAAAAGTCATGCGAGGACAGGTGTGTCGCAGCAGGTGTGTTGTTCGCACATCAAAAACAACATTGTTGTAAAAGCTGTAAAAGCGGAGGTTGGAACTGGGCGAGCAGCCTAATGTCCGAGCCAGCCCTGAACGCCGCATCATCCCTGCAGCCGGTTCGGAAGTGTTCAGACAAGTGGACCGAACATGGGAGGCAGCGACAGCAAACTTCACTTCCGCAAGGCCGTGATCCAACTCACCACCAGAACTCAGGTGAGACCTTGTGTTGGCGCCAAAAGCTAACTTTGACACGCGTGACGCGCACTCTCGTCGCGGCGACGCTTGCGTGCAGTTTCCAGATGGCAGCTTGGACCGCAGCCTAGACGGTCCAAAACACCGCCGGAACCAGAAATGTGACCTTTTATTGGCGGTTCTGGTCCTCATATACATATATTCATATATATATATATATATATAGAGATATATATATATATGTGTATGTATATATACTGTGTGTGTGTATATATATATATATATATATATATATATATATATATATATATATATATATATGTATATATATATATATATATATATATATATATGTGTGTGTGTATATATATATATATATATATATATATATATATATATATGTATATATATATGTAGGGTGTGACGTCACTCCTTAACTTACAGGTGGCCGTCACTTGCGTGATGGTGTCACGTGATGACGTGTGTGTGTGTGTGTGTGTGTGTGTGTGTGTGTGTGTGTGTGTGTGTGTGTGTGTGTGTGTGCGCGCAAGGCCGTGGACGCGTCGGACGACACGTTTTGGGACCAGTTCTGGTCCGACACATCGACCTCGGTCCAGGACGTTTTCGCTCTGGTCCCGGCGGCGGAGATCCGAGCCTTGAGGGAGGAGTCTCCGTCCAACCTGGCCACGCTGTGCTACAAGGTGAGACGACACAGGTGCGTGGGGGGGAGTGATGACATCACTTCCTGTCCCGCAGGCGGTGGAGAAGCTGGTCCGAGGCGCAGAGTGCGGCTGCCCCTCCCCCGGGGAGCGGCAGGTGGTCCTGAACTGCACGCGGCTGCTGACCCGCGTCCTGCCCTTCATCTACGAGGACGCCGACTGGCGAGGCTTCTTCTGGTCCAGTGTGCCCGGCGCCGCCAGGACTGAGGTACGGCAGAGAAGGTTCCGGAATGTCCAGCGGGGTGTCGGGTTACCTGCATGGGGGGGCGGGGACACTGCTTGTATTGTCCCGACCCCCAGCAGCCCGACACAGACATGGCTGTTTGTGACTCCGCCCACTTAAATAAGCCGAGTGATGTCACGTGCCGCTGTGGACCAATCACATCGCTCCCCCAACTCTTGGTGTGTCCAGGAGGAAGATGATGATGATGATGGTGGTGGTGGTGGTGATGAAGGTCGGCCCCTCGCCGAGTCCCTCCTGCTCGCCATCGCCGACCTTCTCTTCTGTCCCCACTTCACCATCAAGACCAGCGTCCAGGTGGGCGCTCTGTATGCTAAGCTAGGCTAACCCTCAGCACAGTTTGCATTAACGCTCTAGTTGCTAGCTAGCGAATAGCATTGCAGTTGTCAACTAGCAAATAGCGTGCTAGGTGCCATCTAGCAATGAATGCACCTGTTGCCAGTCAGTCATTAGTATGCTGGTTGCCAGCTAGCGATTAGCATCCCAGTTGCCAGCTAACGATTAGCATCCCGGTTGTCCTCTAGCGATTAGCACTCTAGGTGCCAGTTAGTTGTTAGTATGCTAATTGCCAGCCATCAATTAGCATACTAGTTGACATCTAGCAATTAGCATACTAGTTAACAGCTAGCAATTAGCATCCCAGTTGTCAGCTAGTGATTAGCATGCTAGATGCCAGTTAGTGGTTAGTATGCTAAATGCCAGCTATCAATCAGCATACTACCTGACAGCTAGTAATTAGTGTGCTAGTAGCCGGCTATTGATTAGCATGCTACTTGCGAGCTAGCAATTAGCATCCCAGGTGCCAGTTAATGATTAGTGTGCTAGTTGCCAGCTAGCAATTAGCATTCCAGTTGTCAGCTCGCGATTTGCATGCTAGGTGCCAGTTAGTGTTTAGCGTGCTAGTTGCCAGCTAGCGATTAGCATCACAGTTGTCAGCTAGCGATTAGAATGCTAGGTGCCAGTCAGTGATTAGTGTGCTAGTTGCCAGCTATCAATTAGCAAGCTAGTTGCCAGCTAGCGATTAGCATACTAGTTCCCAGTCAGCGGTTAGTGTGCTAATTGCACGCTAGCGATTAGCATGCTAGTTGCCAGCTCGCAATGAATGCAGCTGTTGCCAGTCAGTGATTACCTCACTAGTTACCCGCAAGTCATTAGTGTTTGTTGTCAGCTAGCGATTAGCATGCTAGTTGCCAGCTAGGGATTAGTGTGCTAGTATTCACCACACGGATACTTTTAGCATTCATGTTAGCGTAGCTGCATTCTCACTGGGCAGGTGATAGTGGGCGGAGACTGCAAACAGTGGGGTCACCAAGGTGAGGGGGAGGGTCTTCCTAGAGTTGATGCAAACATGGCGGCCAATCCGTGTGCTGATTGGGTAACACAGCTACAGACCATGTGACCATGTCACGCTAACGTGAGCCGCTAACAATGTCCGCCACAGGAAGTTGACACAAAGTTGATTGACAGCTGCGAGCACATCTGGGAGGCGGGCGTCGGCTTCGCTCAGTCGCCGCCGCTCGACTCCTCCCACGACAGCAACAGGTGAGGCCACGCCTCCTCCTCCTCCCACACGTCTTGTTGTTGCGCCGTCGAGCCGCCATGTTTGTGTGTTTGAGGGCGGAGCTTCTGAAGCTGCTCCTCACCTGCTTCTCGGAGGTCCTTTATCTGCCGCCGCCGGCCGCCGCTCAGACCGCCAACACCTGGGTGGTCTTCTTCTGCTCCTCCGCCAACAGGTAACAGACTCCCTCACACGTACACACACACACACACACACACACACACACACGTGTGTCCACGTCGGCCCGCAGACACGCCCTCCCTCTCTTCACCTCGCTGGTCAACGTGGTGTGCGCCTACGACCCGGCGGGATGGGGCGTGCCCTACAACCACCTGCTGTTCTCCGACCAGCGCCAGCTGCTGGTGGAACAGGCGCTGCAGGTTCTCATCGTCACTCTGGACCAGGGGACCACCCCGCCCTTCGCCACGGACGCCGGCCCGCCGCCCTCAGGAGAGGAGGAGCCAGCCGTGAGGATGAGGCTCGATTTCCTGACGGCGAACTCGGCCTTGCTGACGCCATCTTGTCTCTTCCAGCCCGGCGCGCCTGAGAACCTCTTCGTCAACTACCTGTCCAGGATCCACCGGGAAGAGGTAGCGTGATGCTAGCTGGCGGTCGTCTTGGGGGCGGGGCTAACTGCTGCTGCTTCCAGGACCTGAGGGTGGTGCTGAAAGGTGTGGTGCGCCTCCTCAACAACCCGCTGGTGCAGACCTTCCTGCCGCTCTCCAGCAAGAAGATCCACTTCCACCAGGAGCTGCTGGTCCTCTTCTGGAAGATCTGCCACTTCAACAAGGTCAGCCTGGGCGCTGCTCGCTGCCAGCGCTAATGCTAATGCTAATGCTAATGCTAATGCTAATGCTAATGCTAATGCTAATGCTAATGCTAACTAAATTGGATGTGCAGAAGTTTCTTTTCTTCCTGCTGAAGAGCAGCGAGGTTCTGGACCTGCTGATCCCCATCCTCTTCTTCCTCAACCGAGGCCGTGCTGATCCCAGTGAGTGCCCACTTCATTAGGTACACCTGCCAGCAGGGGGCTTGATCTGCCCCGCCCCCTCATTTTAATATGCTCTGCCACTATAATTTAAAGCGGCCCTCCAAATTATTAACGATAAACAATATTATCAACATTATTCTGACAGCAAATTAACCACTTATGAAATAATAATACAAATTAAAACTTCAAAATCCTAATAATTGTAATAATAATGATAATAGTAAAAATAATGATAACACTAACAACACTGATAATAATAATCATAACAATAAATGAAACTATTACAGTATTGCCTCTCACGCCCCCAAAGTGAAGGTTTGTCCATATGGGTCAAGATTTACATTAGTGCCTCTCACGCCTCCCCCCCCCCCCCCCCCCCCTCAAGTGAATATTTATCTGTAAAGGTCAAGATATACACTATTGCCTCTCACGCCCCCCAAATTGAATGTTTGTATGTGTCAAGATGTATACTACTACACTGTTGCCTCTCACGCCCCCCCAAAGTTAATATTTATCTGTATGGGTTAAGATATATAAACTTTTGTCTCTCACGCCCCCCCAAGTTAATATTTATCTGAATGTGTCAACAATATACTATTACACTATTGCCTCTCATGCCCCCCAAAGTGAATGTTTATCTGTATGTGCCAAGATGTACACTACAACACTATTGCCTCTCACGCCCCCCCAAAGTTAATATTTATCTGTATGGGCCAAGATATGTACACTATTGCCTCTCATGCCCCCCAAAGTTAATATTTATCTGGATGTGTCAACAATATACTATTACACTATTGCCTCTCATGCCCCCCAAAGTGAATGTTTATCTGTATGTGCCAAGATGTACACTACTACACTATTGCCTCTAACGCCCCCCCAAAGTTAATATTTATCTGTATGGGCCAAGATATATACACTATTGCCTCTCATGCCCCCAAAGTTAATATTTATCTGGATGTGTCAACACTATACTATTACACTATTGCCTCTCACGCACCCCCCAAAATAAATGTGTATCTGTTTTTGTCAACACTATACTATCACACTATTGCCTCTAACGCACCCCCCAAAATAAATGTGTATCTGTATTTGTCAACACTATACTATCACACTATTGCCTCTCACGCACCCCCCAAAATGTGTATCTGTATTTGTCAACCCTATACTATTACACTATTGCCTCTCACGCCCCCCAAAGTTAATGTTTACCTATATGTGTCATTATACTATTACACTATTGCCTCTCACGCCCACCCATCTGGATGTGTCAACACAATACTATAACATTATTGTTTATCTGTATTTGTCAACATTATACTATTACACTATTGCCTCTCACGCCCCCTGAAATTAATGTTTATCTGTATGTGTCAAAATATTTACTATTGCCTCTCACTCCCCCCAAAATAAATGTTTATCTGTATTTGTCAACAATATACTATTACACTATTGCCTCTCACGCCCCCCACCCCCAAAGTAATATTTATCTGGATGTGTCAACACTATACTATTACACTATTGCCTCTCACGCCCCTGAAATGAATGTTTATCTGTATGTGTCAAAATATTCACTATTGCCTCTCACGCCCCCCCGAAATACATTTTTATCTGTGTGCGTCAACAATATACTGTTACACTATTGCCTCTCACGCCCCCCCGAAGTGAATGTTTATCTGTGCGTGTGAAGATTTACACTATTGCCTCTCACGCCCCCCGAAGTGAATGTTTATCTTTACGTGTGAAGATATATACACTATTGCCTCTCACGCCCCCCCCCGAAGTGAATGTTTATCTGTACGTGTGAAGATTTACACTATTGCCTCTCACGCCCCCCCGAAGTGAATGTTTATCTTTACGTGTGAAGATATACACTATTGCCTTTCACGCCCCCCGAAGTGAATGTTTATCTTCACGTGTGAAGATATATACACTATTGCCTCTCACGCCCCCCCGAAGTGAATGTTTATCTTCACGTGTGAAGATATTTACATTATTGCCTCTCACGCCCCCCCGAAGTGAATGTTTATCTTCACGTGTGAAGATATATACACTATTGCCTCTCACGCCCCCCCGAAGTGAATGTTTATCTTTACGTGTGAAGATATACACTATTGCCTCTCACGCCCCCCGAAGTGAATGTTTATCTTCACGTGTGAAGATATATACACTATTGCCTCTCACGCCCCCCCGAAGTGAATGTTTATCTTTACGTGTGAAGATATACACTATTGCCTCTCACGCCCCCCGAAGTGAATGTTTATCTTCACGTGTGAAGATATATACACTATTGCCTCTCATGCCCCCCCGAAGTGAATGTTTATCTTCACGTGTGAAGATATTTACATTATTGCCTCTCACGCCCCCCCGAAGTGAATGTTTATCTGTATGAGTCAAGATCTTATTACACTATGCCCACTATTTGACAAGCAGGGGTCTAAAGGACTGGAGTAGAGTGTTAGTGTGGTCCTGAAGAGTGTGTGTGTGTGTGTGTGTGTGTGTGTGTGTGTGTGTGTGTGTGTGTGTGTGTGTGTGTGTGTGTGTGTGTGTGTGTGTGTGTGTGTGTGTGTGTGTGTGTGTGTGTGTGTGTGTGTGTGTGTGTGTGTGTGTGTGTGTGTGTGTGTGTGTGTGTGTGTGCAGCGTGCGTGGGGCTGCTGCACGTGGGCGTGTTCATCCTGCTGCTGCTGAGCGGCGAGAGGAACTTTGGCGTGCGTCTCAACAAGCCCTTCGCCCTGCGCGTCCCCATGGACGTGCCCGTCTTCAGCGGGACCCACGCCGACCTGCTGGTGCTGGTAAGTCAGCTGTGCCGAGAGTCTCAGACCGGACCTTGAAGTCCTTGTCCTCAGACGGTCCACAGGATGATGACCAGCGGACAACGCCGCCTGCAGCCGCTCTTCGACTGCATGCTCACCGTCGTCGTCAACGGTGAGTCTGTCCTGGCCCGCGAGGTCCGGGTCCGAGACCCGCTGACGGGTGTGCGCTGCAGTTTCTCCTTACCTGAAGAGTCTGTCCATGGTGGCGTCCAACAAGCTGCTGCACCTGCTGGAAGTCTTCTCCTCGCCGCGCTTCCTCTTCTGCGCCCGCAACCACCACCAGCTGGTCTTCTTGCTGCTGGAGGTCTTCAACAACATCATCCAGTATCAGTTTGACGGTGAGCAGCGGCGGACTCTTTGCTGAGAGTCCAGGACGCCCACTCTGACCCCTCCCCCCAGGGAACAGCAACCTGGTGTACGCCCTCATCCGAAAGAGGAACCTCTTCTACCAGCTCGCCAGCCTGCCGGCGGATGCGGCGTCCATTCAGAAGGCGCTGCAGAAGAAGAGGAGGAAGTCCGGAAAGTCCGGCAGCAACTCCCCCGAGACGGAGTCCTCCCTAAGACCACCAGCGGACAACGCCGCCGCAGAGGCCAGCACCCCAGGTGGGGACCTTCTGTTGATCCCACATGAGTTCTTCACTGAGTCACATGACGTCCTTGTGGTCTTGTAGGGATGGACAGGATAACCGACAAGTCTCAGACCGAGGAGGACAATATGGCCGCTTTGGAACCGGACTGCAGCGCCATCGCCGGGCTGAGCGACACCGAGTCCAACTCCGAGAGAGACCAGCAGGTACCGTGACCCGTCTTGTCATGTCCGCTTTGCCACCTGCTCTACTTGTCTCTTTGTTGTCAGCCGGCGCCATCGCGTCCTGTCGGGAGTCACTTCCCTGCCGGGCCATCCTCGTCGTGGAGCGCCAGCCCGGACTGGGTTAGACTCCCGTTTGGTGCGCTGTCACGCTGGCCGCAGGTGTCTCACTGGCTGTCTTGGCAGGTGCTGTCCTGGAGGTCCAAGCTCCCCCTGCAGACCATCATGAGGCTGCTGCAGGTTCTGGTCCCTCAGGTGGAGAAGATCTGCATCGACAAGTAAGAAACGATCCTTTGCTTCTTTGCGCTCGTCCGCCTCATCTTCTCGCTCTTCCTCAGGGCTTTGACCGACGAGTCCGAGATCCTCAAGTTCCTCCAACATGGGACCCTGGTCGGCCTCCTGCCGGTGCCGCATCCCATCCTCATCCGGAAGTCCCAGGTGAACCCCGGCACGTCCTCGTGGTTCCGCACGTACGTGTGGGGCGTGGTCTACTTACGGTGAGCCGCCGATGGCACCAGACGGTCTGGTCTTAACGCCGCCTGCTTGATTCCTTGTTCTTGTTGTCGTAGCAACGTGGATCCTCCCGTCTGGTACGACACCGACATACGACTCTTCGAGATCCAGAGGACCTAAAACCCCCGGCTGCCAAAGTCATGTCCTGTGGATTATGTAGCGTGTCATGTTGTATGTCCTGTAATGTGACATGTCATGTAGTATGTCCTGTAGTATGGCATGTAACTTGTCATGTAGTATGGCATGTAACTTGTCATGTAGTATGTCCTGTAATGTGACATGTCATGTAGTATGTCCTGTAGTATGGCATGTAACTTGTCATGTAGTATGGCATGTAACTTGTCATGTAGTATGTCCTGTAATGTGACATGTCATGTAGTATGTCATGTAGTATGGCATGTAACGTGTCATGTAGTATGGCATGTAACATGTCATGTAATGTGACATGTCATGTAGTATGTCCTGTAGTATGGCATGTAACGTGTCATGTAGTATGGCATGTAACATGTCATGTTATGTGACATGGCATGTCACGTGTCATGTAGTATGGCATGTAACGTGTCATGTAGTATGGCATGTAACATGTCATGTTATGTGACATGGCATGTCACGTGTCATGTAGTATGGCATGTAACATGTCATGTTATGTGACATGGCATGTCACGTGGCATGACTTGTAGTATGGCATGTAACGTGACATGTAGTATAGCATGTAACGTGTCATGTAGTATAGCATGTAACGTGTCATGTAGTATAGCATGTAACGTGTCATGCTATGAAACATGGCACGTCACGTGGCAAGACATGTAATGTAGCGTCACGTGGCATGACATGTAACGTGGCATGGCATGTAGTATGGCATGTAACGTGTCATGTATTATATCATGTAACGTGTCATGTTATGATACATGGCAGGTAATATGACATGGCATGTCACGTGGCAAGACATGTAACGTGGCATGACATGTAGTATGGTATGTAACATAACATGTCATGTAGTATGGCATGTAACGTGACATGACATGTCACATGGCATGACATGTAGTATGGCATATAACGTGACATGACATGTCACATGGCATGACATGTAGTATGGAACGTGATGTGACATGACATTGTATGGCACGTAACGTGGCATGTAGTATAGCACGTTGTATGGCATGTAACATGTCATGTCACGTAGTATGGAATGTAACGTCTCATGTAACCTGACATGAAATGGAATATGGCATGTAACGTGACATGACATGTCACATGGCATGACATGTAGTATGGCATATAACGTGACATGACATGTCACATGGCATGACATGTAGTATGGCATGTAACGTGACATGACATGTCACATGGCATGACATGTAGTATGGAACGTGATGTGACATGACATTGTATGGCACGTAACGTGGCATGTAGTATAGCACGTTGTATGGCATGTAACATGTCATGTCACGTAGTATGGAATGTAACGTCTCATGTAACCTGACATGAAATGGAATATGGCATGTAACGTGACATGACATGTCACATGGCATGACATGTAGTATGGCATATAACGTGACATGACATGTCACATGGCATGACATGTAGTATGGCATGTAACGTGACATGACATGTCACATGGCATGACATGTAGTATGGAACGTGATGTGACATGACATTGTATGGCACGTAACGTGGCATGTAGTATAGCACGTTGTATGGCATGTAACATGTCATGTCACGTAGTATGGAATGTAACGTCTCATGTAACCTGACATGAAATGGAATATGGCATGTAACGTGTCATGTCACGTAGGATGGCATGTAACATAAATTCATATAAAATAAATATAAACTGTTTGAGGCGTATTAGACCTTGTTTATGTGTTGAAGCTGCAAAAGTGTACATGCAGGCCATGACTTGATCCCATAAGTATTCTTGTGCCATGGTCTGGGGTCAGGCCACTTGTGCCATGGTCTGGGGACAGGCCACTTGTGCCATGGTCTGGGGACAGGCCACTTGTCCCATGGTCTGGGGACAGGCCACTTGTGCCATGGTCTGGGGTCAGGCCACTTGTGCCATGGTCTGGGGTCAGGCCACTTGTGCCATGGTCTGGGGTCAGGCCACTTGTGCCATGGTCTGGGGTCAGGCCACTTGTGCCATGGTCTGGGGACAGGCCACTTGTGCCATGGTCTGAGGACAGGCCACTTGTGCCATGGTCTGGGGACAGGCCACTTGTGCCATGGTCTGGGGACAGGCCACTTGTGCCATGGTCTGGGGACAGGCCACCAAAGGTGTGGTGAAGCTCCAGGTGCTGCAGTAAAGCTCTGTCTTTTACTTCCTTCAAGGTTCCTTTCTTGTTTTCAACTGATCTTTCTGCACGTTTGGTAGCAAAACAACAAATCACAGGATCCAGAATTCCTTGCGAGGTCACCATGGCGACGGTCGACATCGCCACATTCAGCTGATGTTTGCACGGAGGACGCCGGGGTCACTCGGCGAGGGCGTGCAAGCTCCTCGCTATCTCTACTTTCCTGGGGTTATAACGTAAACAAAGTGGTTTTGATTCCAGGTAGGGTTTGCTCTTTGAAGACTTTTGGCGTAGAAGGACAGAGGGCGGAGTAACAAGGAAAGGGGCAGGGCTCATGAGGGGAAAAGGGGCGTGGCCTTGTGCCAAAGTGGAGTTTCGCAAAATGGACTTTGCCCTGCACACTTTGCACGGGAGATAGCAGACGCTCGCTGACAACCAGGAGCTGACATGACGCCGCCGGACGGGACCACCGGGTCTGGGAGGAAGGTGAGGGGCGGCCAGGAGGAGGGGGAGGAGCCTGTGATGGTGGAGCTGAGCAGGATGGTGAAGACGCTGATGAAGGAGAGCACCTGGTGGGAGAGGAGGGGCCTCGACTGGAGCATCCTGGCGGCGGCCTTCCTCTGCCTTCCTGTCGGTACGTGGCCTTACTTCATGTTGGACCTTTGTGTTGCCGTGACGATTTGTGTGTGTGTGTGTGTGTGTGTGTGTGCGCGTGTGTGTGTGTGCGCGTGTGCGCGTGTGTGTGTGTGTGTGTGTGTGTGTGTGTGTGTGTGTGTCACAGCCTTCCTGCTGCTGCGGTCAGCCCACGTCCTGGTTTTCACGTGCGGCCTGCTTTTGATGGGCGTGGCCCACGCCGCCATCAGCGTCAAGGGCAACCACCTGGCCAGTCACGGCGCGCTGAGCGAGTCGCCGGCGTGGACCGAGGTCTGGGCCGTCTTCTTTATTGAGGTCAGAGGTCAAAGCCGGCGAGCGGGTGTCAGGTGACGTTGAAGAGGAAGTGAGGTTGTGATGTGGTCGGCAGGTGTGCGGTGCCTTCTCAGCGCAGGCGGGCGTGCACGCGCACATCAAGAGCCATCACGCTCACACCAACATCATCGGCCTGGGCGACTCCAGCACGTGGAAGGTGCCCCGCCTCCCTCGCCTGGTCTACCTCTTCGTGGCGCCACTCGCCCTGCCGCTCCTCACCCCGCTGGTCGCCGTAGGTTAGTGTCCCTCCTGTCCCGCCTGTCCGTCATTGGGGCGTGACGACCTCTGACCCGCAGCTCACCTGCGAGGACGCCCGCCACTGCTGGCGGCGAGGACGCTGCTGATGATCCTGCTGGGCCTGCACGCCCACTACTGGCTGCTGCTGCACCTGTCCGGCTTCCGCACGCCGCTCAGCGCCGCGCTCTGCATGTTGGCGTGCAGAGCCATGTTCTCCGTGCCCTTCATCCACGTCAACATCTTCCAGGTGAGAAGCGCACCTGTTACCTTGGCAACCTACTCACCCACTTTGCAGCACATCGGCCTTCCCATGTTCAGTCAGGACCGCCGACCCAAACGCCACATCCTGATGACTCATGGCGTGATGAACCTGCCCAGGAACTTCCTGCTGGACTGGACCTTTGGACACTCGCTGATCAGCTGCCACCTGGAACACCACCTCTTCCCTCACCTGTCTGACAACATGTGTCTCAAGGTGTGTGTGTGTGTGTGTGTGTGTGTGTGTGTGTGTGTGTGTGTGTGTGTGACCTTTCACCTCTTCCCTCACCTGTCTGACAACATGTGTCTCAAGGTGTGTGTGTGTGTGTGTGTGTGTGAGACCTTTCACCTCTTCCCTCACCTGTCTGACAACATGTGTCTCAAGGTGTGTGTGTGACCTTTCACCTCTTCCCTCACCTGTCTGACAACATGTGTCTCAAGGTGTGTGTGTGTGTGTGTGTGTGTGTGTGTGTGTGTGTGTGTGTGTGTGTGACCTTTCACCTCTTCCCTCACCTGTCTGACAACATGTGTCTCAAGGTGTGTGTGTGTGTGTGTGTGTGTGTGTGTGTGACCTTTCACCTCTTCCCTCACCTGTCTGACAACATGTGTGTGTGTGTGTGTGTGTGTGTGTGTGTGTGTGTGTGTGTGTGTGTGTGTGTGTGTGTGTGTGTGTGTGACCTTTCACCTCTTCCCTCACCTGTCTGACAACATGTGTCTCAAGGTGTGTGTGTGTGTGTGTGTGTGTGTGTGTGTGTGTGTGTGTGTGTGTGTGTGTGTGTGTGTGTGTGTGTGTGTGTGTGTGTGTGTGTGTGTGTGTGTGACCTTTCACCTCTTCCCTCACCTGTCTGACAACATGTGTCTCAAGGTGTGTGTGTGTGTGTGTGTGTGTGTGTGTGACCTTTCACCTCTTCCCTCAGCTGTCTGACAACATGTGTCTCAAGGTGTGTGTGTGTGTGTGTGTGTGTGTGTGTGTGTGTGTGACCTTTCACCTCTTCCCTCAGCTGTCTGACAACATGTGTCTCAAGGTGTGTGTGTGTGTGTGTGTGTGTGTGTGTGTGTGTGTGTGACCTTTCACCTCTTCCCTCACCTGTCTGACAACATGTGTCTCAAGGTGTGTGTGTGTGTGTGTGTGTGTGTGTGTGAGACCTTTCACCTCTTCCCTCACCTGTCTGACAACATGTGTCTCAAGGTGTGTGTGTGTGTGTGTGTGTGAGACCTTTCACCTCTTCCCTCACCTGTCTGACAACATGTGTCTCAAGGTGTGTGTGTGACCTTTCACCTCTTCCCTCACCTGTCTGACAACATGTGTCTCAAGGTGTGTATGTGTGACCTTTCACCTCTTCCCTCACCTGTCTGACAACATGTGTCTCAAGGTGTGTGTGTGTGTGTGTGTGTGTGTGTGTGTGTGTGTGTGTGTGTGTGTGTGTGTGTGTGACCTTTCACCTCTTCCCTCAGCTGTCTGACAACATGTGTCTCAGGGTGTGTGTGTGTGACCTTTCACCTCTTCCCTCACCTGTCTGACAACATGTGTCTCAAGGTGTGTGTGTGTGTGTGTGTGTGACCTTTCACCTCTTCCCTCAGCTGTCTGACAACATGTGTCTCAGGGTGTGTGTGTGACCTTTCACCTCTTCCCTCACCTGTCTGACAACATGTGTCTCAAGGTGTGTGTGTGTGTGTGTGTGTGAGACCTTTCACCTCTTCCCTCACCTGTCTGACAACATGTGTCTCAAGGTGTGTGTGTGACCTTTCACCTCTTCCCTCACCTGTCTGACAACATGTGTCTCAAGGTGTGTATGTGTGACCTTTCACCTCTTCCCTCACCTGTCTGACAACATGTGTCTCAAGGTGTGTGTGTGTGTGTGTGACCTTTCACCTCTTCCCTCAGCTGTCTGACAACATGTGTCTCAGGGTGTGTGTGTGACCTTTCACCTCTTCCCTCACCTGTCTGACAACATGTGTCTCAAGGTGTGTGTGTGTGTGTGTGTGTGTGTGTGTGTGTGTGTGTGTGACCTTTCACCTCTTCCCTCACCTGTCTGACAACATGTGTCTCAAGGTGTGTGTGTGTGTGTGTGTGTGTGTGTGACCTTTCACCTCTTCCCTCACCTGTCTGACATGTGTCTCAAGGTGTGTGTGTGTGACCTTTCACCTCTTCCCTAACCTGTCTGACATGTGTCTCAAGGTGTGTGTGTGTGTGACATTTGACCTCTTCCCTCACCTGTCTGACAACATGTGTCTCAGGGTGTGTGACCTTTCACCTCTTCCCTCACCTGTCTGACATGTGTCTCAAAGTGTGTGACCTTTCACCTCTTCCCTCATCTGTCTGACATGTGTCTCAAGGTGTGTGTGTGACATTTGACCTCTTCCCTCACCTGTCTGACATGTGTCTCAAGGTGTGTGACCTTTCACCTCTTCCCTCACCTGTCTGACATGTGTCTCAAAGTGTGTGTGTGACCTTTCACCTCTTCCCTCACCTGTCTGACATGCCTCAAGGTGTGTGTGACCTTTCACCTCTTCCCTCACCTGTCTGACATGTGTCTCAAGGTATGTGACCTTTGACCTCGTCCCTCACCTGTCTGACATGTCTCAAGGTGTGTGACCTTTGACATCTTCCCTCACCTGTCTGACATGTGTCTCAAGGTGTGTGTGTGACCTTCCACCTCTTCCCTCAGCTGTCTGACAACATGTGTCTCAAGGTGTGTGACCTTTCACCTCTTCCCTCACCTGTCTAACATGAGTCTCAAGGTGAGTGTGTGTGTGTGTGTGTGTGTGAGAGACCTTTGCCCTCTTCCCTCACCTGTCTGACATGTGTCTCAAGGTGTGTGACCTTTGACCTCTTCCCTCACCTGTCTAACATGTGTCTCAAGGTGTGTGTGTGTGTGTGTGTGTGTGTGTGTGTGTGTGTGTGTGTGTGTGTGTGTGTGTGAGAGAGACCTTTGCCCTCTTCCCTCACCTGTCTGACATGTGTCTGAAGGTGTGTGACCTTACACCTCTTCCCTCACCTGTCTGACATGTCTCAAGGTGTGTGTGTGACCTATGACCTCTTCCCTCACCTGTCTGACATGTGTCTCAAGGTGTGTGACCTTACACCTCTTCCCTCACGTGTCTAAAGGTGTGTGTGTGACCTTTCACCTCTCCCCTCGCCTGTCTGACATGTCTCAAGGTGTGTGTGTGACCTATGACCTCTTCCCTCACGTGTCTAAAGGTGTGTGTGTGACCTTTCACCTCTCCCCTCGCCTGTCTGACATGTCTCAAGGTGTGTGTGTGACCTATGACCTCTTCCCTCACCTGCCTGACATGTGTCTCAAGGTGTGTGACCTTTGACCTCTTCCCTCACCTGTCTAACGTGTGTGTGTGTGTGTGTGTGTGTGTGTGTGTGTGTGAGAGACCTTTCACCTCTTCCCTCACCTGTCTGACATGTGTCTCAAGGTGTGTGTGTGACATTTGACCTCTTCCCTCACCTGTCTGACATGTGTCTCAAGGTGTGTGACCTTACACCTCTTCCCTCACATGTGTCTAAAGGTGTGTGTGTGTGACCTTTCACCTCTCCCCTCGCCTGTCTGACATGTCTCAAGGTGTGTGTGTGACCTATGACCTCTTCCCTCACCTGTCTGACATGTGTCTCAAGGTGTGTGACCTTTCACCTCTTTCCTCACATGTGTCTCAAGGTGTGTGACCTTTCACCTCTTCCCTCACATGTGTCTAAAGGTGTGTGAGACCTTTCACTTCCTCCCGCACAGGTGAAGCCGGTGGTGAGCCACTACCTGAGCACCAAGAATCTCCCGTATCAGGAGGACGGTTACATTTCCCGCCTCAAGCTTTTCTTCCACAAGTACCAGGAGCTCATGGTGGAAGCCCCGCCCATCACGGAGCTGGTTGGCGTGCAGTGATCAGCGGTATGGTCACCTGATGCGTTGTAGGATCTCGCCATCTGTGCGGGCATTTAAACATCAGTCAATGTCTGAATTTCCTGACTGCTCCTGAATGCAACATTGGTCATCAGAATAAATAAACAGGAAAAGAAAAAGTCATGTGATTTCTTTATTGAACACGTTCATGTTCTCTCTTTTGTCTGCAACACCGACCTCGCCCTGCAGGAGGCAGCAACGTCACGATTATTTTTTATTCCAGAATAAAACCAGAAAATATTTGCTTTCATGGCTCTACGGAACAAGGCATTGCCGGGTGGCAAGCACGTGACCTTGACCCCGCCCCCTCCCTGAAGGCGGGCAAACATCCAAAATGGCTGCTGTTTGTTTACATTTAGCAGCGCCGGCGTGAGAGTATTTTAAAGTAAATACACCAAATAGATCGCAAAAATTATGGGAATACGACAGAGTGGATCTTAAGAGGAAATTATCTACAAGAGTTAAAAGATTCAACATCACAGAAGTGCACTTTTCACGCTCTCTGGTGGAAGTATGACGTACTTCTTCAAAGGTGAGTCGTAAATGTTGGCTGCAAGTTGTCAAGTAGCGTTACTTTAGAGTCACGTGACTCATAGAAGTCTAAAGTCAATATTAATTGAGTCAATATGCAGTGACAAAACTTATGATTAATGTGTGACTTCTGATTATAGCTAATTTTAACAGCAGTTGGTGTGTGTGTATGTGTGTGTATGTGTGTGTGTGTGTGTGTGTGTGTATGCGAGACACTACATGTGAGACAAGTTTTTTTTTTTCATAAAATGGATACAAACAATTATTTCACTGTTTCCCAGACAATAATTGAATACTATTAACAAAACGACTACAAGAAAGGAAAGAGAAAACTAAGGAATAAACACGTGCGATTGATAATGCGTGTAAGATAATGAAATAAAACAACAAAGTCTGCGATGAGGTGGCGACTTGTCCAGGGTGTACCCCGACTTCCGCCCGATTGTAGCTGAGATAGGGGCCGGCGACCCCAAAAGGGAATAAGCGGTAGAAAATGGATGGATGGAACTCAAGAAAGTAACATATGATGTATTTGTCTTTGATTGACAGTTTTTTAGAATATGGGGCAATTTCATGGCCTCTTTGTTTATATTTGTCGTCAATACGAAGTTTTTTTATTTCAGAACAAAACCAGAAAATATTTGCTTTCATTGAACGCCCCAATGCAGTTGAGATAGGCTCCAGCACCCCCCGCCGCCCCGAAAAGGACAAGCGGTAGGAAATGGATGGATGGATATGGATACTCTACGGCAGTGGTTCTCAAATGGGGGTACACGTACCCCTGGGGGTAATTGAAGGTATGACAAGGGGTACGTGAGATCTCTTTTTAAATATTCTAAAAATAGCAACAATTCAAAAATCCTTTATAAATATATTTATTGAATAATACTTCAACAAAATATGAATGTAAGTTCATAAACTGTGAAAAGAAATACAACAATGCAATATTCAGTGTTGACAGCTAGATTTGTTTTGTGGACATGTTCTATAAATATTGATGTTAAAGATTTATTTTTTTGTGAAGAAATGTTTAGAAGTAAGTTGATGAATCCAGATGGATCTCTATTACAATCCCCAAAGAGGGCACTTTAAGTTGATGATTACTTCTATGTGGACAAATCTTTATTTAGAATTGAATCACTTGTTTATTTTTCAACAAGTTTTTTAATTATTTTTATACATTTTTTTCCAAATAGTTCAAGAAAGACCACTACAAATGAGCAATATTTTGCACTGTTATACAATTTAATAAATCATAAACTGATGACATAGTGCTGTATTTTACTTCTTTATCTCTTTTTTTCAACTAAAAATTGCTTTGCCCTGATTAGGGGGTACTTGAATTAAAAAATTGTTTACAGGGAGTACATCACTGAAAAAAGGTTGAGAACCACTACTCTAGAACAGGGGTGTCAAACTCAAATACAGAGTGGGCCATAATTCTAAACTGAACAAATCCGCGGGCCAAAGTTGAACAAATTAACCTTTTAATAGGGACCCAAACAAGTTTTGCATTGAATATTGCACAAGCAAGGCTTATATAACTTTATAGTGACATGCAAAATCGAGTTTTGTTGGAAGCGGGGATGTATATTGTAGCGTCCCGGAAGAGTTAGTGCTGCAAGGGGTTCTGGATATTTGTTCTGTTGTGTTTATGTTGTGTTACGGTGCGGATGTTCTCCCGAAATGTGTTTGTCATTCTTGTTTGGTGTGGTTTCACAGTGTGGTGTAACAGTGTTAAAGTTGTTTATACGGCCACCCTCAGTGTGACCTGTATGGCTGTTGACCAAGTATGCCTTGCATTCACTTGTGTGTGTGTAGAAGCCGCATATATTACGTGACTGGGCCGGCACGCTGTTTGTATGGACAGGTTGACGACAGGTTGTAGAGGATGCTGAAAGCAGTACCTTTAAGGCACGCCACCAATATTGTTGTCCGGGTGGAAATTTGGGAGAATAGTTGCCCCGGGAGATTTTCGGGGAGGCACTGAAATTCGTGATTCTCCTGGAAAAATCGGGAGGGTTGGCAAGTATGAGAATTAGCGTTGAATGCGGTGATACAACAGCACCGCCACTGTATAATACCGGCGGGCCAGCTCTAATGTTCATTTATTATTGCCTCAAGGGCCAAATGAAATTACACGGCGGGCCAAATTTGGCCCGCAGGCTAGAGTTTGACACCCATGCTCTAGAACAAGGCATTGCCTGGTGGCAAGCACGTGACCTAGACCCCCCCCCCCCCCCCTGAGGGCGGGCAAACATCCAAAAGGGCTGCTGTTTGTTTACATTTAGCATCGCAGGCGTGAGAGTATTTTAAAGTGAATATACGAAACAGATCGCAAAAAATATGTGAATATGACAGAGTGGATCTTAAGAGGAAATACTTTATGCAAGAGTTGAAAGATTCTACATCACAGAAGTGCACTTTTCACGCCATCTGGTGGAAGTATGACGTACTTCTTCAGAGGTGATCGAGTAGTAATTGTTGGCCACAAATGGAGCAGTTCCAAGTTGGCTTCAGCGCACGTCCAATTTGTCCAGGTAGAAAGTTGTGAGGGATAAGTTGGGACGGCGTGGCGCAGTGGGAGAGTGGCCGTGCGCAACCCGAGGGTCACTGGTTCAAATCCCACCTAGAACCAACCTCGTCACGTCCGTTGTGTCCTGAGCAAGACACTTCACCCTTGCTCCTGATGGGTGCTGGTTGGCGCCTTGCATGGCAGCTCCCTCCATCAGTGTGTGAATGTGTGTGTGAATGGGTAAATGTGGAAGTAGTGTCAAAGCGCTTTGAGTACCTTGAAGGTAGAAAAGCGCTATACAAGTACAACCCATTTATCATTTATTATTTATTTATAAACAAATCCAAGCGACTCCATACTTTTTTTTAGTAAACTTCGTCAGTTCATGGTTTTGTTTTTTACTCTTCAGCGTGAATGGTAGTAGATCGTTAGGCCGTTAATTGGAAATGTAAAAACGCTAACAACAAGTGTGTGGACTGGAAGCCTACAAAAGACTCTCAGATCTGCAGTAAACATTTCTTGCATGGTAAACCAACAAATGACCACCTTCGCCATTGTTAGACATGGACTAGACATCATCAGTTACCGTGAAAAGAAGAAGACTGGTGCAGCCAGGACCCACACTAACATGAACTCCTGCTGCTGCTTCCATGGATGAAGTTATCCCAGAGACTGGCCAAGTAGAATATAGTTCTGAATCCACCACACCAGGTATGATCAAACTTGACATGGACAGTAGTCGAAATAAACATTGTTGAAACATATTGCTACAATATACAATAATGCTGTGTAAAAATATTCATAAAATGTACATCACGTAATTGTTATCCAGTAATTAGAAATGTTCTAAGTGTCATGGATTATCTACTAATAGGTTGTATCAATTTACGGCTATTTTTTTTTTACTAAAAAGTACCAATTAATTATTAATTATTACTAGGCAAACGATTTTAAATGACACATTCTTCTTTTTTTCAGTTCCCAAAACTCATCACTGCGGTGGAATCTGTGGAACATAAACATCATCAAAAACATTTTTTTTTTCTATAGTCACAAAAATCATTATAATTTATGCAATACCTGGAGTAGGCAAGAGGTTTAAAAACTTTAAAATCATCCTAAATGTTGAACTTTCACACAAACAGAATGAATATTACGTGCATTGCCATTTGGGTTCAAACTTAAACACTACACAATCTGAATATTTAATATAAATTGTATTATTCATATTCGGTTTTCTATTATCCTATATGGTTACATACCCAGCAAAACAGGTACAATATGCACTATTGACTCTCCCTGACTTCTTCTCAATAGCAAGCTACAGCTAATGGGGAGCACCGTGAACATTCCTGGAAGGCATACACTCGACCTTAAGGACACAAAACTGGCTTTCATTGCTGATAGGATTGTAGAACAGTTCCTTCATCCACCCTGCAAGGCATAGTCATAGATTTAGTATGATGGTGTGTAATGTGTTCAACGTCACAAGTAGAGGGAAATGTCTGTGAATGACTTTCGCCGTCGTCGCTCGGGTTCCATGGACCACTCAGGAAGGACATTGCTTTGAGGAGGGTTGACTTCTTTATTTCCTTCAAATAAAGCTTTGTCTTCAGGTCGGATCGCTTTTCAGCTGCTCTTCTCCACTGCTCGCTCACGGGCCGCTTTTCAGCTGCCGTCCTCGTCGTCCTCTTCTGCTCGTTGCTTCCGCTCCTTGGTGGCTGTTGTGGGCTCTCCTCCTCCTTCTCCCCTTTTATACATTGTGAGGATATAAGTTAATTGTCTACTGGTGCGCGATCCACACACCTGCACATGTTTGCGGCGTCGCTCCCGGCACGCCCCGCCTCTCCGCTCGGCCGCATTCGCCGCCTCCTTGCCGCCATCTTGGACAGGGCTCAAGCGTGCCCTGCCGCTCCATCGGACCGTCGGCTCCGCCTCTCCACAATTTCCTTCTGTTTGAAGTGAAGAACTTGTCAAATTAGTGAATTAAATATTTCATAGATTGCATTTACCAATAATTACTCTTTAAGCAATCTGTTGAAAATAAAACTAAACTATTGCAACTGTAATTATGTTTAACTATCGCATCAAAATAAATTATGTGCCGAGTATTTTAAATACATGCACAAATATTGCTAACTAAAATTACCCGATTACTCGATATTGGGGAAATAAAAACGTTCATGAAGCTCACCATATGGTAAAATACAAACATAAAGGACATCTGACATGTTGTGAAATAACTGTAACCCTTGTCGTCTTTGTAACTTTGAAGCATTCTTGTGTCCAGGTGTGTAACACCAAGGTACATGCCTACATCAAAGGACATGTGTGTAACACCAAGGTACATGCCTACGTCAAAGGACATGTGTGTAACACCAAGGTACATGCCTACGTCAAAGGACATGTGTGTAACACCAAGGTACATTCCTACATCAAAGGACATGTGTGTAACACCAAGGTACATGCCTACATCAAAGGACATGTGTGTAACACCAAGGTACATGCCTAAGTCAAAGGACATGTGTGTAACACCAAGGTACATGCCTACGTCAAAGGACATGTGTGTAACACCAAGGTACATGCCTACAGCAAAGGACATGTGTGTAACACCAAGGTACATACCTACATCAAAGGACATGTGTGTAACACCAAGATACATACCTACATCAAAGGACATGTGTGTAACACCAAAGTACATGCCTACATCAAAGGACATGTGTGTAACACCAAGGTACATGCCTACATCAAAGGACATGTGTGTAACACCAAGGTACATGCCTACATCAAAGGACATGTGTGTAACACCAAAGTACATGCCTACATCAAAGGACATGTGTGTAACACCAAGGTTCATGCCTAAGTCAAAGGACATGTGTGTAACACCAAGGTACATTCCTACATCAAAGGACATGTGTGTAACACCAAGGTACATGCCTACATCAAAGGACATGTGTGTAACACCAAGGTACATGCCTACATCAAAGGACATGTGTGTAACACCAAGGTACATGCCTAAGTCAAAGGACATGTGTGTAACACCAAGGTACATGCCTACATCAAAGGACATGTGTGTAACACCAAGGTACATGCCTACAGCAAAGGACATGTGTGTAACACCAAGGTACATACCTACATCAAAGGACATGTGTGTAACACCAAGATACATGCCTACAGCAAAGGACATGTGTGTAACACCAAGGTACATACCTACATCAAAGGACATGTGTGTAACACCAAGATACATACCTACATCAAAGGACATGTGTGTAACACCAAAGTACATGCCTACATCAAAGGACATGTGTGTAACACCAAGGTTCATGCCTAAGTCAAAGGACATGTGTGTAACACCAAAGTACATGCCTACATCAAAGGACATGTGTGTAACACCAAGGTTCATGCCTAAGTCAAAGGACATGTGTGTAACACCAAGGTACATGCCTACATCAAAGGACATGTGTGTAACACCAAGATTCATGCCTAAGTCAAAGGACATGTGTGTAACACCAAGGTACATTCCTACCTCAAAGGACATGTGTGTAACACCAAGGTACATACCTACATCAAAGGACATGTGTGTAACACCAAGGTACATGCCTACATCAAAGGACATGTGTGTAACACCAAGGTACATGCTTACATCAAAGGACATGTGTGTAACACCAAGGTACATTCCTACCTCAAAGGACATGTGTGTAACACCAAGGTACATACCTACATCAAAGGACATGTGTGTAACACCAAGGTACATGCCTACATCAAAGGACATGTGTGTAACACCAAGGTACATGCCTACATCAAAGTACATGTGTGTAACACCAAGGTACATGCCTACATCAAAGTACATGGTAGGCGGCCAGAGCCTCATGCCATCCTTTTCTCCTACCCAACAGTCAGAAATAAAAGAGGGTCTGGCAAAAAGTTACCAGTGTCTTTTACTAAAAAGTTTTTGGTAGTCCTCAGCCTTTTTCTTGTTCACCTCTTGTTCGGTTTTATTGGCTTGGACTCCCATTCCCCACGCAGCAAAAGCCCTGGCAGGAAGATCTTTTTTTAAATTTACGGATGCTTTGAACCCACGACGACGCAAACAGGCTTTCAAGAAGTCGACACTCCTTGGCATAAAATACATTCAAAGTCGACATTTACTTCTAAATCAACAATAAGAAAGCCATTTTCTCCGTTTGTTTATCCCTCTCCATCTTTGACCCGTCAAACAAGAGTCTTGCGAGAATGAGATGAAAGTAGCGTTACTTTAGCGTCATATGTCTCGAGTAGAAGTAAAAAGTATATTCATTGAGTAAAAGTAAGTCAACATTCAGTGACAAAATTACGGAATAACTGGTGAGTGTCTTCTTATTCTAGCTTATTGTTTAACAGTAGATGGTGTGTGTGTGTGCGTGCGTGTGTGTGTGTGTGTGTGTGTGTGTGTGCGTGTGTGTGTGTGTGCGTGTGTGTGTGTGTGTGTGTGTGTGTGTGTGTGTGTGTACGCCAAAGACTACTACTACAAAAGAGACACCACTACAACAAAAGAGATACTACTACAACATGTACTACAAAAAGTGTACAATCATTTTACACTCATGTTTAAAACTAGGCTAATGTTAGCATCCATCCATTTTCTACCGCTTATTCCCTTTGGGGCCGGGGATTTTGGGGGGCGCTGGTGCCTATCTCAGCTACAATTGGGTGGAAGGCGGCGTACACCCTGGACAAGTCGCCACCTCATCGCAGGCTATGCTAGCTAAAACATCTTGTTTTCTCTAGTTGGAAGTGGAATTCTTGTGGGGCGAAATGATTGAAATGTTCTTCTTCACACTTTGTAAGCAAACATTGAAGAGTCGTGTCACTTTTTGCAGCGTGTTGTTGGACCGGGTCATGTGACTGCCAGGCTGCGTTTGATTGGCTGAATGGAGTCCCAGGTCAGTGTGTGCTGACCTTGTATTGATGAAACAGAGTCACGTGACACAAGTCCCTAACGAGACAAATCGATACATCTTTGCAAGCACTAATTAATCATTATTGATAGATATAATGATCATATCCATGAATGCAGCGATTGGAATGAAAGTCGGTGTAACAAAGTAAACGTTTTTTCTACACAGATATACTCACGTAAAAGTAAGAAGTATTTTGCATTAAAACTACTACAATAAGTAGTTACATGTATTTACATGTGGATGGAAGAGTCATTCAATATTCTGATGATGTCAATGAATGTGTGATTGTTGTTATTATGATTTCTATCTGGTGAAGTTGCCTATGTAAGAACCTCACCTGCAGATGTGCTGACGTTAGAGTAACCATGGCGACGTGTCAACAGGAAGCAGAAGTCTCCACTGAGCACGCTGCATCCGTGTGCAGGGGCGGGGCTACACGGATCACACGTGGAGGAATGCGCCCGGTCTCCTCTCAGCTCGTTTTGCAGGATGAGCTCCACCCTTGTGGCTCGTGAGGGAGGGGGCGGGCTGAAACTGGGCCCCAGTCTGACTCACATCATCTAGGTGTGGCTTTGCAGGCTCCTCCAGGAACTCCAGAGTGGCTGGGCCAGTTCTCCGCACACGGAGCGAGCAAAAGAAGAACATGACAGACCCCGAAGCTGTCTCCCCCCAGCAGAACGGTGCCGACCCGGCCGCCGAGTGTGAGCAGACACACACTGATTCTGGCCGGCAGCAGAAAGCCGTGGTGGCAGAAGAAAGCACTTCTGAAGGCGTGGAAGAAGACCAAGTGACAGAAGAACCTTTGGGTCCAGATGACATGGTGTGTGATTCCTGCATCGAGAGCCCCTGCAGGGCCATCAAGTCCTGCCTCACCTGTCTGGTGTCCTACTGCGAGGCCCACCTCCGGCCTCACCTGGAGAACCCAAAGTTCCAGAACCACCGGCTGGTAGATCCGCTCCGGGACATCGAGAGGAGGACCTGCGAGGTCCACAAGTGGCCCCTGGAACTCTTCTGCTATGCCGACGCCTGCTGCGTGTGTCAGGACTGCGTGGTCGAGGAGCACAGGGGCCACAACACCGTCGCCGTGGTCGAGGCTCGCCGCCGGGTCGAGGCAGGTTCTACACACACACACACACACACACACACACACACACACATTTGGGAGAACTGGTGGTCCGTAAAGATAGTCTGAGACAAGATGAAATCTTCAAATGCACAAAGGTCGCTTTGACTGGTGATGATGATGATGATGATGATGTTGTGTACTCACACATGTGATCACTGTCTTAGGACTTAGACTTTGGATCTTTGTTCCGGTAACCTTACACTGGGACACATGCAAAGATCAACTTCTGCTATTTGTGGCTCTTTGTGACAGTCGCTGATCTTTACGTGGACATCAGCTTCCTGTTCCAAGGGTTCAGCTGCTTCCTTCTCTGTCACACACACACACACACACACACACACACACACACACACACACACACACACACACACATTGCCTGTGGTGTGTGTGCTTGTTGGTTCCACCGACATCGTTATGCACACAGCATGTTCGGTGTTTAGAGCCCGGTCATCTGTAGGGTCTCCATTTTGCAAGAAGCAGCGTGTGCAAAATGTCAGAGAATGACTTTTTACCACAAACACATTCCTAGCCCCTTCCTGCTCCGCCACTGATAATATGGCACATTTTCCCTGCTCTTATTATTGTCCTCATGGCGCACAGTGTTGGTGCTGAGAAAAGTATTTTATGTACCATGCACATTAATTATCCACCCAACTGCTTTGATTAAAAAAGTCTTTCACATAAAAGAAAGACTGGTGTACTTCCACCCGGGTACACGTGGGTAGGTACACTATCTTTACAAATAGTAGTAACAGCACAACTGTGTGCAGCAGTATAATCTTTACAAATAGTAACATTAGTACTAGGTGCAGTAGTATGTGTACAAATAGTAGTAGTAATAATAGCAGTACTAGGTGCAGTAATATGTGTACAAATAGTAGTAGTAATAATAGCAGTACTAGGTGCAGTAATATAATGTGTACAAGTAGTAGTAATAATAGCAGTACTAGGTGCAGTAATATGTGTACAAGTCGTAGTAATAATAGCAGTACTTGGTGAATGGAAAGGTTGGGTGCCCAAAGAGTCACAGCCTTACTACACATGGAGCTTAAAGGTGAACTGGAGGCTCCTAAGGAGGCAGGCAGTGATGTGGTGGCCCGGGTCTACCCAACATGGTGGTCTCAGGTTCCTCAACAGGAAGTTGATCACTCCTAAGGTGGCAGGCAGTGATGTGGTGGCCCGGGTCTACCCAACATGGTGGTCTCAGGTTCCTCAACAGGAAGTTGATCACTCCTAAGGTGGCAGGCAGTGACGTGGTGGCCCGGGTCTACCCAACATGGTGGTCTCAGGTTCCTCAACAGGAAGTTGATCACTCCTAAGGTGGCAGGCAGTGATGTGGTGGCCCGGGTCAACCCAACATGGTGGTCTCAGGTTCCTCAACAGGAAGTTGATCACTCCTAAGGTGGCAGGCAGTGACGTGGTGGCCCAGGTCCACCCAACATGGTGGTCTCAGGTTCCTCAACAGGAAGTTGATCACTCCTAAGGTGGCAGGCAGTGATGTGGTGGCCCGGGTCTACCCAACATGGTGGTCTCAGGTTCCTCAACAGGAAGTTGATCACTCCTAAGGTGGCAGGCAGTGATGTGGTGGCCCGGGTCAACCCAACATGGTGGTCTCAGGTTCCTCAACAGGAAGTTGATCACTCCTAAGGTGGCAGGCAGTGATGTGGTGGCCCGGGTCAACCCAACATGGTGGTCTCAGGTTCCTCAACAGGAAGTTGATCACTCCTAAGGTGGCAGGCAGTGATGTGGTGGCCCGGGTCTACCCAACATGGTGGTCTCAGGTTCCTCAACAGGAAGTTGATCACTCCTATGGTGGCAGGCAGTGACGTGGTGGCCCGGGTCTACCCAACATGGTGGTCTCAGGTTCCTCAACAGGAAGTTGATCACTCCTATGGTGGCAGGCAGTGATGTGGTGGCCCGGGTCTACCCAACATGGTGGTCTCAGGTTCCTCAACAGGAAGTTGATCACTCCTAAGGTGGCAGGCAGTGACGTGGTGGCCCGGGTCTACCCAACATGGTGGTCTCAGGTTCCTCAACAGGAAGTTGATCACTCCTAAGGTGGCAGGCAGTGATGTGGTGGCCCGGGTCTACCCAACATGGTGGTCTCAGGTTCCTCAACAGGAAGTTGATCACTCCTAAGGTGGCAGGCAGTGATGTGGTGGCCCGGGTCAACCCAACATGGTGGTCTCAGGTTCCTCAACAGGAAGTTGATCACTCCTAAGGTGGCAGGCAGTGATGTGGTGGCCCGGGTCAACCCAACATGGTGGTCTCAGGTTCCTCAACAGGAAGTTGATCACTCCTAAGGTGGCAGGCAGTGATGTGGTGGCCCGGGTCTACCCAACATGGTGGTCTCAGGTTCCTCAACAGGAAGTTGATCACTCCTATGGTGGCAGGCAGTGACGTGGTGGCCCGGGTCTACCCAACATGGTGGTCTCAGGTTCCTCAACAGGAAGTTGATCACTCCTATGGTGGCAGGCAGTGATGTGGTGGCCCGGGTCTACCCAACATGGTGGTCTCAGGTTCCTCAACAGGAAGTTGATCACTCCTAAGGTGGCAGGCAGTGACGTGGTGGCCCGGGTCTACCCAACATGGTGGTCTCAGGTTCCTCAACAGGAAGTTGATCACTCCTAAGGTGGCAGGCAGTGATGTGGTGGCCCGGGTCTACCCAACATGGTGGTCTCAGGTTCCTCAACAGGAAGTTGATCACTCCTAAGGTGGCAGGCAGTGATGTGGTGGCCCGGGTCTACCCAACATGGTGGTCTCAGGTTCCTCAACAGGAAGTTGATCACTCCTAAGGTGGCAGGCAGTGATGTGGTGGCCCAGGTCTACCCAACATGGTGGTCTCAGGTTCCTCAACAGGAAGTTGATCACTCCTAAGGTGGCAGGCAGTGATGTGGTGGCCCGGGTCTACCCAACATGGTGGTCTCAGGTTCCTCAACAGGAAGTTGATCACTCCTAAGGTGGCAGGTAGTGATGTGGTGGCCCGGGTCTACCCAACATGGTGGTCTCAGGTTCCTCAACAGGAAGTTGATCACTCCTAAGGAGGCAGGCAGTGACGTGGTGGCCCGGGTCTACCCAACATGGTGGTCTCAGGTTCCTCAACAGGAAGTTGATCACTCCTAAGGTGGCAGGCAGTGATGTGGTGGCCCGGGTCTACCCAACATGGTGGTCTCAGGTTCCTCAACAGGAAGTTGATCACTCCAAAGGAGGCAGGCAGTGATGTGGTGGCCCGGGTCTACCCAACATGGTGGTCTCAGGTTCCTCAACAGGAAGTTGATCACTCCTAAGGGGGCAGGCAGTGATGTGGTGGCCCGGGTCTACCCAACATGGTGGTCTCAGGTTCCTCAACAGGAAGTTGATCACTCCTAAGGTGGCAGGCAGTGATGTGGTGGCCCGGGTCTACCCAACATGGTGGTCTCAGGTTCCTCAACAGGAAGTTGATCACTCCTAAGGTGGCAGGCAGTGACGTGGTGGCCCGGGTCTACCCAACATGGTGGTCTCAGGTTCCTCAACAGGAAGTTGATCACTCCTAAGGTGGCAGGCAGTGATGTGGTGGCCCGGGTCTACCCAACATGGTGGTCTCAGGTTCCTCAACAGGAAGTTGATCACTCCTAAGGAGGCAGGCAGTGATGTGGTGGCCCGGGTCTACCCAACATGGTGGTCTCAGGTTCCTCAACAGGAAGTTGATCACTCCTAAGGTGGCAGGCAGTGATGTGGTGGCCCGGGTCTACCCAACATGGTGGTCTCAGGTTCCTCAACAGGAAGTTGATCACTCCTAAGGTGGCAGGCAGTGATGTGGTGGCCCGGGTCTACCCAACATGGTGGTCTCAGGTTCCTCAACAGGAAGTTGATCACTCCTAAGGTTGCAGGCAGTGATGTGGTGGCCCGGGTCTACCCAACATGGTGGTCTCAGGTTCCTCAACAGGAAGTTAATCACAGGCTTCCTGGGCCATCTGGACCTACTGAGGAATTCCAAGTGAGTGTTTTTATCCTCAGAGGGAGCTGAAAGACAAGCGCAGCGAGATGACCAAGACGGTGACGGCGGCGGAGAACGCCATCAACAAGCTGCAGCTCAACACCGTCTCCATCGAGGTAAAGATGGCGCCTGAAAGGTGGGCGGGGCCCACAGAAACAAACGTGTGAGCGTGCTGTCTGCAGCATTCGGTGACGGAGGTGCGGGCCGCCATGGAGGATCAGTTTGAGCGGCTGCGGGCGGCGGTGGAGAAGGCCAAGCGGGACGTGACCGACATCCTGGAGGGCGAGGAGAAGCAGGCTCTGCGGCAGGCTGACGGCATCAAGGTGCACCTGGAGCAAAGGTGCGGCGAGCTGAAGAAGACTCAGGCGCAGGTGGAGAAGCTCTCCCGGAACAAGAACGATGTGGACTTCTTACAGGTAACCATGGCAACTATGGAAGTATTATTGCAACAAAACCGCTTAATGCATATCTCAATTTGTGCATCTGTAATCTGATTCTTGTGTCTGTGTACTCATTTGTGTTTGTATCTCAATCTGTGTGTGTTCAATCAGGTCTGTGTGTGTTCAATCAAACTGTGTGTCTGTACCTCAATCTGTGTGTTCAATCAAACTGTGTGTCTGTATCTCAATCTGTGTGTGTTCAATCAGATCTGTGTGTGTTCAATCAAACTGTGTGTCTGTATCTCAATCTGTGTGTGTTCAATCAGATCTGTGAGTGCGTAGCTCAATCTGTGTGTGTCTGTATCTCAAACTGTGTGTGTTCAATCAAATCTGTGTGCGTGTTTTAATGTGTGCCTATCTCAATCTGTGTGTGTTCAATCAGATCTGTGTGCGTATCTCAATCTCTGTGCGCGTGTTTTAATGTGTGTGTCTGTATCTCAATCTGTGTGTTCAATCAGATCTATGTGTGTGTGTTTTAATGTGTGTGTCTGTATTTCAATCTGCGTGTGTTCATTCAGATCTGTGTGTGCGTGTACTAATTTGTGTTTCCGTATTTCGATTTGTGTGTGTGTAATCACATCCTTGTGTGCCTTTTTAAAATTGTGTATCTGTATTTCAATCTGTATGTTAGTAATTGGATCTGTGTGTGTGTTTACTAATTTGTGTTTCCGTATTTTGGTGTGTGAAAAAACGTAATGTACCACACATATCAAATTACGGGCACACAAATTAAAACACACACACATGTATCTAATTGCACACATACAAATGAAAACATGCACATGCGATTTGATTACACAAACACATCAAAATAGGCACACAAATTAAGACAAGAACAGATCTGATTACACACACAATTCGAAACAAGGAAAAAAAATTAAAACACACACATATTGAAATACAGACACACAAATTAAAACAGTCACGTGGATCTGATTGTGCACACACATCAAAACTCAAACACACAAAACACACACACAGATTGAGATACGGACACACACAGTAAAACACACACACACAGATCTGATTACACACACATATTAAGATACAGACACACAAATTAAAACATGAACACACAGATAACACACACACATACAGATTAAAGGTAAAGCCACACACATTAAATCATGCACACAGATTTGATTACACACACAGATTAAGATACAGACACAAATTAAAAAATGCACACACAGATAACTCAAAATCACATTAAAACACATACACAGATTGAGATACAGACACACACATTAAAACATGCACACACAAATTTCATGACCCACACATTGAGATACAGACACACACATTAAAACACTCACACAAAATTCTGATTACACACAGATTGAGATGCAGACACACAAATTAAAACATGCACACACGGATAATTACACACAGATTGAGATACAGACACACATTAAAACACGCACACACAGATTAAGATGCAGACACAAATGAAAACATGCACACACAGATCTGATTACACACACAGATTGAGATACAGACACACAAATTAAAACATGCTCACACAGATTAAGATGCACACAAATGAAAACATGCACACACAGATCTGATTACACACACAGATTGAGATACAGACACACAAATTAAAACATGCACACACAGATTAAATCACGCACACACGGATTTGATTACACACACACATATTACGATACAGACACACAAATTAAAACCTGCACACACAGTTAATTCAAACACACATTAAAACACACACAGATTGAGATCCAGTCACACACATTAAAACACGCACACACAAATTTGATTACACACACATTGAGATACAGACACACAAATGAAAACACGCACACACAGATAATACACACATAGATTGAGGTACAGACACACACATTAAAAGATTCACACCCAAATCTGATTACACACACAGATTGAGATACAGACACACCAATGAAAACATGCACACACAGATTGAGGTCCAGACACACACATTAAAAGAAGCACACACAGATTGTTCCACATGACGGATGTGTGACCGTGTGCTGTGTCAGGAATACTCGGAGTGGAAGAAGGAGGCGTCGGACATTTCCCTGCCGGGCGTCTACATCGGCCTGATGGACCGCCTCAACTCCTTCAGCCAGGTGATCCAGGACGCCACGCAGGAGCTGTGTGCCATGCTGGACACCGCCTACGTGGACAAGATCAAGGACACCTGCAACACAGGTGACTTCCTGCTGACGAGCAGAGGGAGCGGGCGTGTTGCCACTGGTGTGGAATGTTCCGCTGGGGAGGCTCTCCTCACCTGAGTGACACACCTGGCACCTGAGTGCTGCAAGTGGAGCCTGCCTGTCAGTATCAGCCCACTTCTCCAAGTAGGCTTGGAGGCCAGTACACAAGGTCGATTAGTACCTCGTTATCTAACCTATTGCTGTAGTACTTGTACTTGTAGTACTATACACACTTTTTTATACTTGTAGTAGTACTAGTGCACTTATAGTTCTTTAACTTCTAGTAGTATATTCTTCTAGTTGTAGTCTTGTATTTTAGCTTCTTGTAGTTGTAGTAGTGTGTTGTAGTTATAGCAGTTGTAGTAGTGTATTTTAGTTTGTTGTAGTTAAAGCGGTTGTAGTAGTGTATTTTAGTTTGTTGTAGTAGTGTACTTTAGTTTGTTGTAGTTAAAGCAGTTGTTGTAGTGTATTTTAGTTGTAGTGTATTTTTGTGTGTTGTAGTTAAAGCAGTTGTAGTAGTAGTGTATTTTAGTTTGTTGTAGTAGTGTACTTTAGTTTGTTGTAGTTAAAGTAGTTGTAGTGTATTTTAGTTGTAGTGTATTTTTGTGTGTTGTAGTTAAAGCAGTTGTAGTAGTAGTGTATTTTAGTGTTGTAGTTGTAGTAGTGTATTTTAGTTGTAGTTGTAGTAGTGTATTTTAGTTTTTTGTAGTTAAAGCAGTTGTAGTAGTGTATTTTTGTGTGTTGTAGTTAAAGCAGTTGAAGTAGTAGTGTATTTTAGTTGTAGTTGTAGTAGTGTATTTTAGTTTGTTGTGGTTAAAGCAGTTGTAGTAGTGTATTTTAGTGTGTTGTAGTTAAAGCAGTTGTAGTAGTAGTAGTGTATTTTAGTTTGTTGTAGTTGTAGTAGTGTATTTTAGTTTGTTGTAGTTAAAGCAGTTGTAGTAGTGTATTTTACTTGTAGTGTATTTTTGTGTGTTGTAGTTAAAGCAGTTGTAGTAGTAGTGTATTTTAGTTGTAGTAGTGTATTTTAGTTGTAGTAGTGTATTTTAGTTGTAGTTGTAGTAGTGTATTTTAGTTTTTTGTAGTTAAAGCAGTTGTAGTAGTGTATTTTAGTTGTAGTAGTGTATTTTTGTGTGTTGTAGTTAAAGCAGTTGTAGTAGTAGTGTATTTTAGTTGTAGTTGTAGTAGTGTATTTTTGTGTGTTGTAGTTAAAGCAGTTGTAGTAGTAGTGTATTTTAGTTGTAGTAGTGTATTTTAGTTTGTTGTAGGGGACGGTGTGCGCAGTTGGAGTGGCCGTGCGCAACCCGAGGGTCCCTGGTTCAAATCCCACCTAGTACCAACCTCGTCACGTCCGTTGTGTCCTGAGCAAGACACTTCACCCTTGCTCCTGATGGCTGCTGGTTAGCGCCTTGCATGGCAGCTCCCTCCATCAGTGTGTGAATGTGTGTGTGAATGTGGAAGTAGTGTCAAAGCGCTTTGAGTACCTTGAAGGTAGAAAAGCGCTATACAAGTACAACCCATTTATCATTTATTCGTAGTGTATTCTTTTAGTTATAGTAGTTGTAGTCTTGTATTCTAGTTTTTTGTAGTAGTGTATTCTAACTTCTTGTAGTTGTAGTAGTGTATTCTACTTTGTTGTAGTTATAGCAGTTGTAGTAGTGTATTTTAGTCTGTTGTAGTACTAGTAGATGTAGTAGTGAATTTTAGACTGTTGTAGTTGTAGTAGTGTATTTTAGTTTGTAATACTATATTATAGTGTGTTGTAGTAGTGTGCTTTAGCTTCTTGTAGTTGCAGTAGTGTATTCTAGTTTGTTGTAGTTGTAGCAGTTGTAGTAGTGTATTTTAGTGTGTTGTAGTTATAGTAATTCTAGTAGTGTATTTTAGTATGTTGTTGTAGTGTATTTTAGATTGTAATACTATATTATAGTGTATTGTAGTAGTGTATTTAAGTTTGTTGTAGTTATAGTAGTTGTAGTATTGTATTTTAGTTGGTTGTAGAAGTGTATTTTAGTTTGTGATACTATATTATAGTGTTGTAGTAGTGTATTTGTTTGTTGTAGTTATAGTAGTTGTAGAAGTGTATTTTAGTTTGATATTATAGTGTTGTAGTAGTGTATTTTAGTTTGTTGTAGTTGTAGTCTTGTATACTAGTTTGTTGTAGTGGTATTTTTAGTAGAGTACTTATAGTTCTTGTACTCGTAGTAGTGTGTTGTAGTTTCTTGTATTTGCGTTAGTGTACGTTTCTTATAGTTATAGTTGTGTACTTGTACTTCTTTTAGTTGTGGTAGTGTACTTAGTTTCTTTTACATAAAGTGTATAAAAACATGGAAGTATTAAAAGAAGAATTGACGGTGCTGATAAGATGAGTATATATTTGAAGTGTATATAAATATTGATGTTACATATAAGATGAGTATATATTTGGATTGTATATAAATACTGATGTTGCAGATAAGATGAGTATATTTTTGGAGTGTATATAAATATTGATGTTACATATAAGATTAGTATATATTTAGAGTGTATATAAGTATTGATGTTGCAGATAAGATGAATATATATTTGGAGTGTATATAAATATTGATGTTGCAGATAAGATGAGTATATATTTGGAGTGTATATAAGTGTTGATGTTGCATATAAGATGAGTATATATTTGGATTGTATATAAATACTGATGTTGCAGATAAGATGAGTATATTTTTGGAGTGTATATAAATGTTGATGTTGCAGATAAGATGAGTATATATTTGGAGTGTATATAAGTGTTGATGTTGCATATAAGATGAGTATTTATTTGGAGTGTATATAAATATTGATGTTACATATAAGATGAATATATATTTGGAGTGTACATAAGTGTTTGATGTTGCAGACAAGATGAGTATATATTTGGAGTGTATATAAGTGTTGATGTTGCAGACAAGATGAGTATATATTTGGAGTGTATATAAGTGTTGATGTTGCAGACAAGATGAGTATATATTTGGAGTGTATATAAGTGTTGATGTTGCAGACAAGATGAGTATATATTTTTGAGTGTACATAAGTGTTGATGTTGCAGACAAGATGAGTATACATTTGGAGTGTATATATGTGTTGATGTTGCGGACAAGATGAGTATATATTTGGAGTGTACATAAGTGTTGATGTTGCAGATAAGATGAGTATATATTTGGAGTGTATATAAGTGTTGATGTTGCAGACAAGATTAGTATATATTTGGAGTGTATATAAGTGTTGATGTTGCAGACAAGATGAGTATATATTTGGAGTGTACATAAGTGTTGATGTTGCAGACAAGATGAGTATATATTTGGAGTGTACATAAGTGTTGATGTTGCAGACAAGATGAGTATATATTTGGAGTGTACATAAGTGTTGATGTTGCAGACAAGATGAGTATATATTTGGAGTGTATATAAGTGTTGATGTTGCAGACAAGATGAGTATATATTTGGAGTGTACATAAGTGTTGATGTTGCAGATAAGATGAGTATATATTTGGAGTGTATATAAGTGTTGATGTTGCAGACAAGATGAGTATATATTTGGAGTGTATATAAGTGTTGATGTTGCAGACAAGATGAGTATATATTTGGAGTGTACATAAGTGTTGATGTTGCAGACAAGATGAGTATATATTTGGAGTGTATATAAGTGTTGATGTTGCAGACAAGATGAGTATATATTTGGAGTGTACATAAGTGTTGATGTTGCAGATAAGATGAGTATATATTTGGAGTGTATATAAGTGTTGATGTTGCAGACAAGATGAGTATATATTTGGAGTGTATATAAGTGTTGATGTTGCAGACAAGATGAGTATATATTTGGAGTGTACATAAGTGTTGATGTTGCAGACAAGATGAGTATATATTTGGAGTGTATATAAGTGTTGATGTTGCAGACAAGATGAGTATATATTTGGAGTGTACATAAGTGTTGATGTTGCAGATAAGATGAGTATATATTTGGAGTGTACATAAGTGTTGATGTTGCAGACAAGATGAGTGTACATAAGTGTTGATGTTGCAGACAAGATGGGCATATATTTGGAGTGTATATAAGTGTTGATGTTGCAGACAAGATGAGTGTACATAAGTGTTGATGTTGCAGACAAGATGAGTATATATCTGGAGTGTACATAAGTGTTGATGTTGCAGACAAGATGAGTATATATTTGGAGTGTACATAAGTGTTGATGTTGCAGACAAGATGAGTATATATTTGGAGTGTACATAAGTGTTGATGTTGCAGATAAGATGAGTATATATTTGGAGTGTATATAAGTGTTGATGTTGCAGACAAGATGAGTATATATTTGGAGTGTATATAAATATTGATGTTGCAGACAAGATGAGTATATATTTAGAGTGTATATAAGTGTTGATGTTGCAGACAAGATGAGTGTACATAAGTGTTGATGTTGCAGACAAGATGAGTGTATATAAGTGTTGATGTTGCAGACAAGATGAGTGTACATAAGTGTTGATGTTGCAGACAAGATGAGTGTACATAAGTGTTGATGTTGCAGACAAGATGAGTGTACATAAGTGTTGATGTTGCAGACAAGATGAGTGTACATAAGTGTTGATGTTGCAGACAAGATGAGTGTACATAAGTGTTGATGTTGCAGACAAGATGAGTGTACATAAGTGTTGATGTTGCAGACAAGATGAGTGTACATAAGTGTTGATGTTGCAGAGAAGATGAGTGTACATAAGTGTTGATGTTGCAGACAAGATGAGTGTACATAAGTGTTGATGTTGCAGAGAAGAGGAGTGTACATAAGTGTTGATGTTGCAGAGAAGATGAGTGTACATAAGTGTTGATGTTGCAGACAAGAGGAGTGTACATAAGTGTTGATGTTGCAGAGAAGAGGAGTGTACATAAGTGTTGATGTTGCAGACAAGATGAGTGTACATAAGTGTTGATGTTGCAGAGAAGAGGAGTGTACATAAGTGTTGATGTTGCAGACAAGAATGAGTGTACATAAGTGTTGATGTTGCAGAGAAGAGGAGTGTACATAAGTGTTGATGTTGCAGACAAGATGAGTGTACATAAGTGTTGATGTTGCAGAGAAGAGGAGTGTACATAAGTGTTGATGTTGCAGAGAAGATGAGTGTACATAAGTGTTGATGTTGCAGACAAGATAAGTGTACATAAGTGTTGATGTTGCAGACAAGAGGAGTGTACATAAGTGTTGATGTTGCAGAGAAGAGGAGTGTACATAAGTGTTGATGTTGCAGACAAGATGGGCATCAAGACGACGGTGCAGGCCATGGTGGCGTCCAAACACAACATGAGTCTCCCCGACCCCGTGACCCGGGAGGACTTCCTGAAGTGTGAGTGCGTGAGCGTCCGACTCCCGACCTTTGACCCGTGGCACTGAGCAGGTGTCCCCCTTGCAGACGGCGCCCAGGTGAGCTTCGACGCGGACACGGCTCACGTCTTCCTGCGTCTGACGGAAGACAACCGCAAGGTGAGCAACACCACGCCCTGGCAGCACCCCTACCCCGAGCTGCCCGAGCGCTTCGACGGCTGGCGCCAGGTGCTGGCGGCCGAGAGCTTCTACCTGGGCCGCCATTACTTCGAGGCGGACATCAGCGGCGAGGGCACGCACGTGGGCCTGACCTACAAGAGCATCGAGCGCAAAGGTGAGGAGAGCAACGGCTGCATCGCCGCCAACAACTTCTCCTGGTGCCTGCAGTGGAACGGACGCAGCTTCTCCGCCTGGCACAGCGGCGTGGAGACGCCCCTCAGCGTGGGCAGGTTCACACGCCTGGGCGTCTACGTGGACGCCCCCAAGGGCCTCCTGGGCTTCTACGGCGTGGACCGGGTCATGACGCTCATCCACAGCTACCAGGCCGACTTCCTGGAGCCGCTCTATCCCGCCTTCTGGCTGTCCAAGAAGGAGAACGTGGTGCTCCTGGTGCCGCCCGGCGAGCCCTTGCCTCTCAAGAGCCCCTCCCCTCCCACCTCGCCCACCAATGGCCTTCCTCTGCCGTGAACACACCCCACGCTTACACAACTTTGCCTTTTCAGCTCACACCGATCACATCCATTTACAGGCCAGGGAGTTTTCAACCAAAGATAGAAAACACACAAATCCAAACACGGACACACCAGTTAAAACATTCACACATCATCTCATTACACACACACACACACACAAATGAAAATATGCACACACAATTTAAAACACCCACACATGGGTCTGATTACACACAAGTTGAAACACACACACTGATCAGATTACACACACACAAATCGAAACACGGACACATATTTAAAACATGCACACATGATCTAATAGCACACACAAATCAAAATACAGACACAAAACACCCACACATGAATCTGATTACACACACATACGTTGAGATACAGACACACAAATTACAACACGCACACACACATCTGATTACACACAGATTGAGATACAAACACAAATTACAACACGCACACACACACATCTGATTACACACAGATTGAGATACAGACACAGAAATTACAACACGCACACACAGATCTGATTACACACAGATTGAGATACAGACACACACTACAACACGCACACACACATCTGAATACACACAGATTGAGATACAGACACACAAATTACAACACGCACACACACATCTGATTACACACAGATTGAGATACAGACACACAAATTACAACACGCGCACACAGATCTGATTACACACATATTGAGATACAGACACACACATTACAACACGCACACCCAGATCTGATTACACACAGATTGAGATACAGACACACAAATTACAACACGCGCACACACATCTGATTACACACAGATTGAGATACAGACACACAAATTACAACACGCACACACACATCTGATTATACACAGATTGAGATACAGACACACAAATTACAACACGCACACCCACATCTGATTACACACAGATTGAGATACAGACACACAAATTACGACACGCGCACACACAGATCTGATTACACACATATTGAGATACAGACACACAAATTACAACACGCACACCCACATCTGATTACACACAGATTGAGATAAAAACACACATTACAACATGCACACACAGATCTGATTACACACACAAAAACAACTGTTTAGTTGATCTTTCAAATGTCATCCTGGCCCTTTTTTCAAAGTTATTCCAGATGGGAGATACTGATAGTCTCTCCACTTTGACCATTGTAAGACTTAGCTGTCAAAGTACTGACATTATCACGCACGCAGCAGCAGTCCTGAAAGGATGCAAAGACAAGACACTTCCCCACCACTAGTTGGTGCTAGAGACACATGAGGGGGTTTGCATAGTTCTTCTCTCAAAGGGAAACCTCTGACCACAATCTCACATATTGACCACAATCTCACATATTCCACTTGGAAACATTTTGGGGAAAATATATATGATTTTTTCCATCCATTTTTCAGCAAGGAGGACTTGTGTGAGTTTCAGGACAAAGATAATGCATCAAAATCACTGTTATGATTGATGAACTATTAAATGCTGTAATGACCTCATCTGAAGGTTTCCACTTCAACACATCTTTTTGTAAACAATGCATAGTTTGTGTTTACATAATAAAGAACTTGTTTTACAAAAACCGCATAAAACATTAAAAAAAACAACTTACAATTACACACAAACTTTATATCTACAAATAGGTCCAAAGCAGGTAAATAATTTAAAGCATTGAGAGTTAAAATATATATAAATATCCTAAAAGTTTTTGAGTGTGCCTGTTTTTATCACTAAGTAGGCTTAACGTAGTTTTGAATTAAGTTGACACAAATGTTAATATTATAAAGACAAGTATCATATTGTGATCAATGATATAACTTAATATCATTATTATTAAGACAAGTATATTGTGATGAATAATAAATACAACTAAGAATAGTTTTGAAGACAAGTATCATGATTACTATAACTTAATATCATTATGAAGACAAGTATCATTGTGATGAATGATAAATATATCTTTTAATATCATGAAGATGATTATTGTGATAAATAATATAACTTAATAAGTATATTTTGAAAAATAATGCAACTTAATATCATGAAGAAAAATATCATCATATTGCAATAATACAACTTGATATTATGATCATATTTTGATAATGTACTTTTAGTCAACATTCATGTCTACAACCTTCTAATACGCCCATGAATAATAAGCATTTCATTGATGAGTATTCACGAAACATCACAATTGAAGTATTAATTCTGAGTCAGTAATTAATTACTTTCATGGATGAAGTATAGTCCATTAAAGTAATCTATTACTTCCATGGACGACACCTGAAAATAATTGTATTTTATATTTTATTTAGTACTGACTTTGAAATAAAAATGTTTTCTTTTTCAGTGTTTTATTAAAGTATAACTACACATTGAAATCATCAGTCAGCCGAAACAGACCAAACTAAAAGTAATATAATCGAATAAATACACTTTATTAATATGATGTATCACTGGAACCGGAAGTTTAGAGAAAAGACCGCGGACTGGCGGCAAAATACAGCGTCTTGCTTTTATTTTGATATGTAATACAGTAGTCCTTCATTGGTTGATTGAAACTTTATTTAGTAGATTACACACTTCAGTACATATTCCGTACATTTGACCACTAAATGTTAAAACCCCAATAAGCTTTACAACTTGTTTAAGTCGGGGTCCACAGTTGTGTCGGACAGGTGTGTCTACAACAACTTCCGGTTCCGTTGTCGCGCTCCTTAAACACATTTTTTTGTTGAAGAACTTTCATTTTTGATATAAGAATTGTAAAATTAATCAAGGTATTGCTCTTTGACACTGAACAAATAACATTGGTGTGTTTTGTTTTTCAAAATAAACCCATCGCTTTTTGTTTTGTCTTTCAATTCCCCTTCAATAAACGAAGTATGTTGATTAGATGTTCGATTTCATGATCGAAACATAGGCAGCGATCATTAATTAGATGTTCTATTTCATGAAACATAGGCAGCAATCATTAATTAAATGTTCTATTTCATGAAACATAGGCAGCAATCATTGATTAAATGTTCTATTTCATGAAACATAGGCAGCAATCATTGATTAAATGTTCTATTTCATGAAACATAGGCAGCAATCATTGATTAAATGTTCTATTTCATGAAACATAGGCAGCAATCATTGATTAAATGTTCTATTTCATGAAACATAGGCAGCAATCATTAATTAAATGTTCTATTTCATGAAACATAGGCAGCAATCATTGATTAAATGTTCTATTTCATGAAACATAGGCAGCAATCATTGATTAAATGTTCTATTTCATGAAACATAGGCAGCAATCATTGATTAAATGTTCTATTTCATGAAACATAGGCAGCAATCATTGATTAAATGTTCTATTTCATGAAACATAGGCAGCAATCATTGATTAAATGTTCTATTTCATGAAACATAGGCAGCAATCATTGATTAAATGTTCTATTTCATGAAACATAGGCAGCAATCATTGATTAAATGTTCTATTTCATGAAACATAGGCAGCAATCATTGAGCGTTCAGGAAGCGACATCCGGGATTACGAGCATGACGTCACAATCAACGGCCATACGGAGTTGCCAGGTGACAAATGACATGTTGCTAGTAGTGTAGTAGTAGTATCTTACATGTTGCTAGTAGTGTAGTAGTAGTATCTTACATGTTGCTAGTAGTGTAGTAGTAGTAGTAGTATCTTACATGTTGCTAGTAGTGTAGTAGTAGTAGTAGTATCTTACATGTTGCTAGTAGTGTAGTAGTAGTATCTTACATGTTGCTAGTAGTGTAGTAGTAGTATCTTACATGTTGCTAGTAGTGTAGTAGTAGTAGTAGTATCTTACATGTTGCTAGTAGTGTAGTAGTAGTAGTAGTATCTTACATGTTGCTAGTAGTGTAGTAGTAGTAGTAGTATCTTACATGTTGCTAGTAGTGTAGTAGTAGTATCTTACATGTTGCTAGTAGTGTAGTAGTAGTATCTTACATGTTGCTAGTAGTGTAGTAGTAGTAGTAGTATCTTACATGTTGCTAGTAGTGTAGTAGTAGTAGTAGTATCTTACATGTTGCTAGTAGTGTAGTAGTAGTATCTTACATGTTGCTAGTAGTGTAGTAGTAGTAGTAGTATCTTACATGTTGCTAGTAGTGTAGTAGTAGTAGTAGTATCTTACATGTTGCTAGTAGTGTAGTAGTAGTATCTTACATGTTGCTAGTAGTGTAGTAGTAGTATCTTACATGTTGCTAGTAGTGTAGTAGTAGTATCTTACATGTTGCTAGTAGTGTAGTAGTAGTAGTAGTATCTTACATGTTGCTAGTAGTGTAGTAGTAGTAGTAGTATCTTACATGTTGCTAGTAGTGTAGTAGTAGTATCTTACATGTTGCTAGTAGTGTAGTAGTAGTAGTATCTTACATGTTGCTAGTAGTGTAGTTGTAGTATCTTACATGTTGCTAGTAGTGTAGTAGTAGTATCTTACATGTTGCTAGTAGTGTAGTAGTAGTATCTTACATGTTGCTAGTAGTGTAGTAGTAGTATCTTACATGTTGCTAGTAGTGTAGTAGTAGTATCTTACATGTTGCTAGTAGTGTAGTAGTAGTATCTTACATGTTGCTAGTAGTGTAGTAGTAGTATCTTACATGTTGCTAGTAGTGTAGTAGTAGTATCTTACATGTTGCTAGTAGTGTAGTAGTAGTATCTTACATGTTGCTAGTAGTGTAGTAGTAGTATCTTACATGTTGCTAGTAGTGTAGTAGTAGTAGTAGTATCTTACATGTTGCTAGTAGTGTAGTAGTAGTAGTAGTATCTTACATGTTGCTAGTAGTGTAGTAGTAGTAGTAGTATCTTACATGTTGCTAGTAGTGTAGTAGTAGTATCTTACATGTTGCTAGTAGTGTAGTAGTAGTATCTTACATGTTGCTAGTAGTGTAGTAGTAGTATCTTACATGTTGCTAGTAGTGTAGTAGTAGTATCTTACATGTTGCTAGTAGTGTAGTAGTAGTATCTTACATGTTGCTAGTAGTGTAGTAGTAGTAGTAGTATCTTACATGTTGCTAGTAGTGTAGTAGTAGTAGTAGTATCTTACATGTTGCTAGTAGTGTAGTAGTAGTATCTTACATGTTGCTAGTAGTGTAGTAGTAGTAGTATCTTACATGTTGCTAGTAGTGTAGTTGTAGTATCTTACATGTTGCTAGTAGTGTAGTAGTAGTATCTTACATGTTGCTAGTAGTGTAGTAGTAGTATCTTACATGTTGCTAGTAGTGTAGTAGTAGTATCTTACATGTTGCTAGTAGTGTAGTAGTAGTATCTTACATGTTGCTAGTAGTGTAGTAGTAGTATCTTACATGTTGCTAGTAGTGTAGTAGTAGTAGTAGTATCTTACATGTTGCTAGTAGTGTAGTAGTAGTAGTAGTATCTTACATGTTGCTAGTAGTGTAGTAGTAGTATCTTACATGTTGCTAGTAGTGTAGTAGTAGTATCTTACATGTTGCTAGTAGTGTAGTAGTAGTAGTAGTATCTTACATGTTGCTAGTAGTGTAGTAGTAGTAGTAGTATCTTACATGTTGCTAGTAGTGTAGTAGTAGTAGTAGTATCTTACATGTTGCTAGTAGTGTAGTAGTAGTATCTTACATGTTGCTAGTAGTGTAGTAGTAGTATCTTACATGTTGCTAGTAGTGTAGTAGTAGTAGTAGTATCTTACATGTTGCTAGTAGTGTAGTAGTAGTAGTAGTATCTTACATGTTGCTAGTAGTGTAGTAGTAGTATCTTACATGTTGCTAGTAGTGTAGTAGTAGTAGTAGTATCTTACATGTTGCTAGTAGTGTAGTAGTAGTAGTAGTATCTTACATGTTGCTAGTAGTGTAGTAGTAGTATCTTACATGTTGCTAGTAGTGTAGTAGTAGTATCTTACATGTTGCTAGTAGTGTAGTAGTAGTATCTTACATGTTGCTAGTAGTGTAGTAGTAGTAGTAGTATCTTACATGTTGCTAGTAGTGTAGTAGTAGTAGTAGTATCTTACATGTTGCTAGTAGTGTAGTAGTAGTATCTTACATGTTGCTAGTAGTGTAGTAGTAGTAGTATCTTACATGTTGCTAGTAGTGTAGTTGTAGTATCTTACATGTTGCTAGTAGTGTAGTAGTAGTATCTTACATGTTGCTAGTAGTGTAGTAGTAGTATCTTACATGTTGCTAGTAGTGTAGTAGTAGTATCTTACATGTTGCTAGTAGTGTAGTAGTAGTATCTTACATGTTGCTAGTAGTGTAGTAGTAGTATCTTACATGTTGCTAGTAGTGTAGTAGTAGTATCTTACATGTTGCTAGTAGTGTAGTAGTAGTATCTTACATGTTGCTAGTAGTGTAGTAGTAGTATCTTACATGTTGCTAGTAGTGTAGTAGTAGTATCTTACATGTTGCTAGTAGTGTAGTAGTAGTAGTAGTATCTTACATGTTGCTAGTAGTGTAGTAGTAGTAGTAGTATCTTACATGTTGCTAGTAGTGTAGTAGTAGTAGTAGTATCTTACATGTTGCTAGTAGTGTAGTAGTAGTATCTTACATGTTGCTAGTAGTGTAGTAGTAGTATCTTACATGTTGCTAGTAGTGTAGTAGTAGTATCTTACATGTTGCTAGTAGTGTAGTAGTAGTATCTTACATGTTGCTAGTAGTGTAGTAGTAGTATCTTACATGTTGCTAGTAGTGTAGTAGTAGTAGTAGTATCTTACATGTTGCTAGTAGTGTAGTAGTAGTAGTAGTATCTTACATGTTGCTAGTAGTGTAGTAGTAGTATCTTACATGTTGCTAGTAGTGTAGTAGTAGTAGTATCTTACATGTTGCTAGTAGTGTAGTTGTAGTATCTTACATGTTGCTAGTAGTGTAGTAGTAGTATCTTACATGTTGCTAGTAGTGTAGTAGTAGTATCTTACATGTTGCTAGTAGTGTAGTAGTAGTATCTTACATGTTGCTAGTAGTGTAGTAGTAGTATCTTACATGTTGCTAGTAGTGTAGTAGTAGTATCTTACATGTTGCTAGTAGTGTAGTAGTAGTATCTTACATGTTGCTAGTAGTGTAGTAGTAGTATCTTACATGTTGCTAGTAGTGTAGTAGTAGTATCTTACATGTTGCTAGTAGTGTAGTAGTAGTATCTTACATGTTGCTAGTAGTGTAGTAGTAGTATCTTACATGTTGCTAGTAGTGTAGTAGTAGTATCTTACATGTTGCTAGTAGTGTAGTAGTAGTATCTTACATGTTGCTAGTAGTGTAGTAGTAGTATCTTACATGTTGCTAGTAGTGTAGTAGTAGTAGTAGTATCTTACATGTTGCTAGTAGTGTAGTAGTAGTAGTAGTATCTTACATGTTGCTAGTAGTGTAGTAGTAGTAGTAGTATCTTACATGTTGCTAGTAGTGTAGTAGTAGTATCTTACATGTTGCTAGTAGTGTAGTAGTAGTATCTTACATGTTGCTAGTAGTGTAGTAGTAGTATCTTACATGTTGCTAGTAGTGTAGTAGTAGTATCTTACATGTTGCTAGTAGTGTAGTAGTAGTATCTTACATGTTGCTAGTAGTGTAGTAGTAGTAGTAGTATCTTACATGTTGCTAGTAGTGTAGTAGTAGTAGTAGTATCTTACATGTTGCTAGTAGTGTAGTAGTAGTAGTAGTATCTTACATGTTGCTAGTAGTGTAGTAGTAGTAGTAGTATCTTACATGTTGCTAGTAGTGTAGTAGTAGTATCTTACATGTTGCTAGTAGTGTAGTAGTAGTATCTTACATGTTGCTAGTAGTGTAGTAGTAGTAGTAGTATCTTACATGTTGCTAGTAGTGTAGTAGTAGTAGTAGTATCTTACATGTTGCTAGTAGTGTAGTAGTAGTAGTAGTATCTTACATGTTGCTAGTAGTGTAGTAGTAGTAGTAGTATCTTACATGTTGCTAGTAGTGTAGTAGTAGTAGTAGTATCTTACATGTTGCTAGTAGTGTAGTAGTAGTATCTTACATGTTGCTAGTAGTGTAGTAGTAGTAGTATCTTACATGTTGCTAGTAGTGTAGTTGTAGTATCTTACATGTTGCTAGTAGTGTAGTAGTAGTATCTTACATGTTGCTAGTAGTGTAGTAGTAGTATCTTACATGTTGCTAGTAGTGTAGTAGTAGTATCTTACATGTTGCTAGTAGTGTAGTAGTAGTATCTTACATGTTGCTAGTAGTGTAGTAGTAGTATCTTACATGTTGCTAGTAGTGTAGTAGTAGTAGTAGTATCTTACATGTTGCTAGTAGTGTAGTAGTAGTAGTAGTATCTTACATGTTGCTAGTAGTGTAGTAGTAGTAGTAGTATCTTACATGTTGCTAGTAGTGTAGTAGTAGTATCTTACATGTTGCTAGTAGTGTAGTAGTAGTATCTTACATGTTGCTAGTAGTGTAGTAGTAGTATCTTACATGTTGCTAGTAGTGTAGTAGTAGTAGTATCTTACATGTTGCTAGTAGTGTAGTAGTAGTATCTTACATGTTGCTAGTAGTGTAGTTGTAGTATCTTACATGTTGCTAGTAGTGTAGTAGTAGTATCTTACATGTTGCTAGTAGTGTAGTAGTAGTAGTAGTATCTTACATGTTGCTAGTAGTGTAGTAGTAGTAGTAGTATCTTACATGTTGCTAGTAGTGTAGTAGTAGTAGTAGTATCTTACATGTTGCTAGTAGTGTAGTAGTAGTATCTTACATGTTGCTAGTAGTGTAGTAGTAGTATCTTACATGTTGCTAGTAGTGTAGTAGTAGTATCTTACATGTTGCTAGTAGTGTAGTAGTAGTATCTTACATGTTGCTAGTAGTGTAGTAGTAGTATCTTACATGTTGCTAGTAGTGTAGTAGTAGTATCTTACATGTTGCTAGTAGTGTAGTAGTAGTATCCCACGTGTCCATAAAGGGAATAAGCGGTAGGAAATGGATGGGTATTGTATTGAGCGGATATGCGTGACCTGGCAACGTCCAAGTCACATGACCTGGCAACGTCCAAGTCACATGACCATGCGGTCCAGTCACGTGCTAGCATGAAGCCGGAAGTGTCAGTTTGAGTGTCAACATGCTACCAGACGTAAGTTTCTACATGTTTACTTTTATAAAAGTGTCCTTTGGCCGGAAACACGTGCAAATGTCCATGTTAGTTGATATATTTCAAAGTCGCTAAATAATAATAATAATAATGATTGCTATTATTATACTTTAGCTCGCTCAGACTGCAAACGTGTAATGTTCACAGTTGGAATCTTTGTGATTCTTCTTATTTAATTAAGTGGCTTTTGGACGAGACGTTTGCGTGTAAATATCAAATATCAATCATCGACAACTGTACTGTCAAGCAGTGCTGACATTATTCATGTGGACATCGAAGATTAATCGGGTCGTTTTTGATGAATCGCTGTGAATGACTTGATTGCGTCATTAAAAGCGACTTGATTGCGTCATTAAAAGCGACTTTAAAAGTAGTCCCCAGTGTTTTGACACCAAGCAATTGTAAGTCAGAATGTCAGACAGAGACAAGTTTGTAATGTACTGGAATGCACGTCATTGAAATGTTGTCTAACACATATTCCATCCATCCATCCATTTACTACCGCTTATCCCTTTCGGGGTCGCGGGGGGTGCTGGAGCCTATCTCAGCTACAATTGGGCAGAAGGCAGACAACACTTTATATGTATACATATGTATATATATATATATATATATATATATATATATAATAGATGTCTGTGTTTATCTGTAAATAAATAAATGTAATACTGACATATAATGTGAGTTGTCCTGCACTCTCAGGACGAGGAAGACGTGTCTCTGTTTGACGCCCAGGACGATACAGGAAGTCGACCTCCCAGGAACACACACACCAAGTCAGTCAACACTTCACTGGCCTAACTAACTCTTAGTCCAAGGTCACCTTGTGGCCAATAATGCCATGCTCCTTCTTCACCTTGCACATGATATCACACACAAGTAAACACGCTGCAGGACTGCTTGTATCGCACATGATATCACACACAAGTGAACACTCTGCATGACTGCTTGTATCGCACATGATATCACACACAAGTAAACACTCTGCAGGACTGCTTGTATCGCACATGATATCACACACAAGTGAACACTCTGCAGGACTGCTTGTATCGCACATGATATCACACACAAGTGAACACTCTGCAGGACTGCTTGTATCGCACATGATATCACACACAAGTAAACACTCTGCAGGACTGCTTGTATCGCACATGATATCACACACAAGTAAACACTCTGCAGGACTGCTTGTATCGCACATGATATCACACACATGTAAACACTGCAGGACTGCTTGTATCGCACATGATATCACACACAAGTAAACACTCTGCATGACTGCTTGTATCGCACATGATATCACACACAAGTGAACACTCTGCATGACTGCTTGTATCGCACATGATATCACACACAAGTAAACACTCTGCATGACTGCTTGTATCGCACATGATATCACACACAAGTGAACACTCTGCAGGACTGCTTGTATCGCACATGATATCACACACAAGTGAACACTCTGCAGGACTGCTTGTATCGCACATGATATCACACACAAGTGAACACTCTGCAGGACTGCTTGTATCGCACATGATATCACACCTATCCATAGTTGTGTATTTGTGCTGAAATGGGAGTGATGTCATATTACGGTATCGGGACACAGCTATTGATAGTGACATATTGACTAGTGTGTGTGTGTGTGTGTGTGTGTGTGTGTGTGTGTGTGTGTGTGTGTGTGTGTGTGTGTGTGTGTGTGTGTGTGTGTGTGTGTCCAGACATCCAGTGGCGTGCTTCTTCCACGTGTTGTTCCGAGTGTGTGCCCTCCTGCTCTACTTGTTGTGTGACCTACTCAGCAGCAGCAGCTTCATCGCCGCCATGGTCGCCATCATGCTGCTCCTGTCATGTGACTTCTGGGCAGTCAAGGTGACACACGTGTGATGTCATGTGATGGTCATGTGATAGTCATGTGTGGTCAAGTGGCGGTCAGGTGACAGTCAAGTGGCGGTCAGGTGACAGTCATGTGATGGTCATGTGGCGGTCAGGTGACAGTCAAGTGGTGGTCAGGTGACAGTCAAGTGGTGGTCAGGTGACAGTCAAGTGGCGGTCATGTGACAGTCATGTGATGGTCAAGTGGCGGTCAGGTGACAGTCAAGTGGCGGTCATGTGACAGTCATGTGATGGTCAAGTGGCGGTCAGGTGACAGTCAAGTGGCGGTCAGGTGACAGTCAAGTGGCGGTCAGGTGACAGTCATGTGATGGTTATGTGGCGGTCAGGTGACAGTCAAGTGGTGGTCAGGTGACAGTCATGTGATGGTCATGTGGCAGTCAGGTGACAGTCAAGTGGCGGTCATGTGACAGTCATGTTATGGTCATGTGGCGGTCAGGTGACAGTCAAGTGGCGGTCAGGTGACAGTCAAGTGGCGGTCAGGTGACTGTCATGTGATGGTTATGTGGCGGTCAGGTGACAGTCAAGTGGCGGTCAGGTGACAGTCAAGTGGCGGTCAGGTGACAGTCATGTGATGGTCATGTGGCGGTCAGGTGACAGTCAAGTGGCGGTCAGGTGACAGTCAAGTGGCGGTCAGGTGACGGTCATGTGATGGTTATGTGGCGGTCAGGTGACAGTCAAGTGGCGGTCATGTGACAGTCATGTGATGGTCATGTGGCAGTCAGGTGACAGTCAAGTGGCGGTCAGGTGACAGTCATGTGATGGTCAAGTGGCGGTCAGGTGACAGCCAAGTGGCGGTCAGGTGACAGTCATGTGATGGTCAAGTGGCGGTCAGGTGACAGCCAAGTGGCGGTCAGGTGACAGTCAAGTGGCGGTCAGGTGACAGTCATGTTATGGTCATGTGGCGGTCAGGTGACAGTCAAGTGGCGGTCAGGTGACGGTCAAGTGGCGGTCATGTGACAGTCATGTGATGGTCATGTGACAGTCATGTGATGGTCAGGTGACAGTCATGTGACAGTCAAGTGGCAGTCAGGTGACAGCGCAGGTGTGACATATGAGGTGTGCTGTGCAGAACGTGACGGGCAGGCTGCTGGTGGGTCTGAGGTGGTGGAACCAGGTGGACGAGGACGGACAAAGCCATTGGGTGTTTGAGTCCAGGAAGGTGAGATCACATGATCCACCACTAAGACCTAAGACCTGTGCTGACATGGTGACCTCGGTCTTGGCAGGGGACCAGGAGCGCACACCTTTCTGACTCGGACTCTCGCATCTTCTGGCTGGGACTGATCGTGTGCCCGCTGGTGTGGGTTCTGTTCGCCTTCAGCGCCATCTTCCAGCTGAAGATCAAGTGGCTGGTGACATTCTTCTTCTTCTTCTTCTTCTTCTTCTTCTTCTTCTTCTTCTTGTCGTTGTTCTATTTGTGCTGGTTGATGTTGTTGTAGCGGTTGTTGTTGTCATTGTTGTTGTGGTGGTGGTGGTGGTGGTGGTTTTCATTGTATTGGTTGTTTTTGTTGTAGTGGTTGTGGTGGTGGTGGTTGTTGTCCCACTGAGCAGTGTGTGTGTGTGTGTGTGTGTGTGTGTGTGTGTGTGTGTGTGTGTGTGTTGGTGTGTGTGTGTGTGTGTGTGTGTGTGTGTGTGTGTGTGTGTGTGTGTGTGTGTGTGTGTGTGTGTGTGTGTGTGTGTGTGTGTGTGTGTGTGCAGCCGGTGGTCCTGATGGGTGTGGTGCTCCAAGGAGCCAACCTGTACGGGTACATCAAGTGCAAAGTGGGAGGGAAGACTGACCTGAAGAACATGGCCACCAACTACCTGGGCAGACAGTTCCTCAAACAGGTGATTATTGATTATTGAACCACTTATAATATGTGCCATTTTTTGGTAAGGACCTCTCTTTTACATTTCCTTTCTTATACAACTCCAGTCAGCAGATACAATGTCTACACATATGATATCAGTACTTAGTGCAGTAATCAGTGAGGCACTAAGTACTGTTCAAGGATCAAAACGTTTGTCCTGCATGGTAAAAGTTGTCTTTATACTTTGGAATTCATTTCAATCTAAAACTGAAGCGCCACCAGTTTCATGATCAATCAAATAGCACGACTGAGATGGACGACAGAAAAGATATCATACTGTGTGTAAATATCTTGACAAATATGAGATGGTTATATGAGTAAAGAAGGTGAGGCAGCAGCTCACACATTCTCATACTTTCTGTGACATCCAGGAAGAAATGAGCTTGAAAAATGTCTCAACTATAATCTAGTCCAGGGGTCGGGAACCTTTTTGGCTGAGAGAGCCATGAAAGCCAAATATTTCAAAATGTATTTCCGTCAGAGCTATATCATATTTTTTTAACACTGAATACAACTAAATGCGTGCATTTTTAAGTAAGACCAACATTTTTAGAGTATAATAAGTCTCTTATTCTTTTTAATAACATTGTTATTCTGAAGCTAACCAATAATAAATAAAATGTCATATCTGTTGGTCATATTTTTGTTTGGCTATGTGCTGTTTGTCCTTTGGACTCTTTAAGTTCCTGTTTTTTTCCACTTCCTTGTCTGGTTTCCTTGGTTACTCATTTTGTCCACCTGTCTCTGGTGGACAAAATGCCCGCTCACCTGCTTCCCGAGCACTAATCAGAGGCAGTATTTAAGCTCGTCTTTGCCAGTCAGTCGCCCTGTGCTGACTTGTTTCATGCCTTGCCTTAGTTTCGTGCTTCATGCCATGCCAAGTAAGTTTTGTTTGATTTATGTTCTCATCCTGTTTATGCGTTAGCTTTGTTTTTTAGCCCAAGTTGTGCCTCCGCTCTGAGCGATTTTTGTTTGTATCTTTTTTTAGTTAAAATAAATCATGTTTTTACCTAAATGCCATGTCCTGAGTGGTCCGTCGGCCTTCCTGGGAGAACGACCCTGCAGCAAGCTGCAACCCCCCCATCGTGATATAAAATACTTCTTACCATTAATGCGACTTCTTGAACAGGTGCGGTAGAAAACGGAGGGATGGATATAAATGCATGAGAATGTTTTATATTTTGCACGTTATTTTTAACACTGTGATTACCAGCTAAATTATTCATGATTATGGTGTTAAGCGATGTCAGCTAAGATTTATCTGAGAGCCAGATGCAGTCATCAAAAGAGCCACATCTGGCTCTAGAGCCATAGGTTCCCTAGCCCTGATCTAGGTGAAGGAGCCCAGAACTGTTTTTATTGCAATGTTGACAAAAAAAGGGGAAAAGAGAACAAACATGGGGGAGAAAAAGAAACAGAAATGTTGACAATATTTCAGAAACCTTACAAAGTATTAAATCCATCATGTGTTATAAAAGTGTATAAAATGGAGTAAATGAGTTATTGTGATGTAGACAAATGTCATATTTTCACCAATTTTCCCAGGAGATATTTAGAAATCAAATGTTGATGTTCCTCTTGTCTGATGATCAATGAAAGATAACATCAAACATTATGTCACTTCTGGTCCCACCTTCCCTACAAATTAATGTTCAAAACAACTTAAAACCTGACGTATAATATTCATGTATATCACCTCCAGATATCACTTATCGGCCTCCTTGACTACTAATAATCAGTATCAGTATCAGCCCTCATTTCCTGCCTGCTAGACACCTGTGTTTTGTTCCACAGGCTCTGTCCAAAGAGGAGGAATCCTAACATCAGAAAGACATTCCTATTTGAAATCCCCTCGTCCTCCACATAACTTATTTCCATTTTAAAGAGGCCTGGTGGTCCTGACCTTAGTCAAGCAGGTAAAAGTCATGTGACGTACATCATCTTGTCTGAAACTTACATCAATAAATAAGTGACATTTCACCATCAATGCTGTTTTGTCTTCCTCAGTCTAATCATGCTTGTGTCAAGTTATTGTTGCAGATACAAAATAACACTGACCAGAACTTTTTTTTGTCAAACTAGTGTAGTTTTTATGTTCTGGGCTGGCTATAAATAATACAACTTGAATACAGAAGAGGTCAATGTAGGTTTTGATATTTCAGTTTTATTATAAATGAGGATTCAAAAACAATTAACATTTTGAAACAAAGTGTCTTTTTTGGTGTTGGAAAAAACAAACACACACACACACACACACACATATATATATATATATATATATATATATATATATAGCCAGTGACAAACGGAAAAACAGAACAAAGCTGGTGATTTTCAAAGTAAAAGCGGAGATAGGGGTACCTTCCGTTCATTCTATTTCCAATTCTTAAATGCAAATCAAAAAACACATTTCGGGCCATTTTTTTTTTCTATTTTCATTTCTGAAACAAAAGTTGGACAACTATTTAATGAGCCTTTTTTTTCAAACAACAACAAGGACTCCTGCTAAACAAAGGTGTTAGCGTTATGCTAAAAACATACTTAAACGCAAAGGAAAATGGAAAATACTGCTTCCGGTTCAATTTGTCATCACACAGAAACAAGCATGTTTGCATTTTGGATGAACATATGTTCCATGTTTTGAAAAATAAAAAACAACATAAAATCCAACATTTTAATGAAAAATCAACCTTTTTTGTTTGTTTTAAAATCTGCCGTATATCTTGAACATGTTTGGGCTGAAAACAAAGTTTCGTTGTACTTGTTGCAAAGACAATAAAGACCTACCTTCATGTAATAAAAATGAAAAAAACGGCTCTAATTTGTTTTGATTTGCATTTCAAATTCGGACATAGAATGAACGGAAGTTACTTTGTGCTGGTGACTCTGCTCAGATGTCTTAGTTTTAGTTGTAGACACTTTGTGCTGGTGACTCTGCTCAGATGTCTTAGTTTTAGTTGTAGACACTTTGTGCTGGTGACTCTGCTCAGATGTCTTAGTTTTAGTTGTAGACACTTTGTGCTGGTGACTCTGCTCAGATGTCTTAGTTTTAGTTGTAGACATGGATGGCACAGCGAGGACTGACATCCACGCACACGCTAACTAATTGACACACGTCACGGAAGTAGTTCCGGAAGTAGTGATTTTAAAAGACAGAACTTGTATGGTGCGTGATCAAATCCCGTTTTGCTTTCACTTTCGTGTGATATGTGTATGTATGTGTATCGTTGTGTCATGTTTAAAATCATTTTCAGTGTGTGTAGGGCTCCAAATACATTGTACACATTGATACCGTACTATCCCTGCTTTTGTTTTGAAAATACAACTTCCGGTGTCACACTGAGAAATCTTCCGTTTTGCTCATTTTTCAGGTTCTGTTTACTGAGCAGCTTCGGTTGTTTTCTTATGAAAATTTATTTTAGAACTACCTAAAACCCGCAACATTTTACAGAACAAAATACTGGCAGTGTTATTTTAACATTTACAACGATAACTTCTCAATTTCATCATGAATTGTGGCGACCTCGTGTGGTTTAATTTACGAGGTGCATATTTTTCTTTCATTTGGGGTAGACATTTCGTCAAGTACTAATAAGTAAGATAATAACAATTGACTCATAACTTACCGCTAAGCCAGACTGGAGCAAATAAACAAACAAATGCACCTTTTTACAACAGAAACAAGACCGATTGTGAAGCACGGAAATGCATGACAGCAGACAGGACATAGGTCTTTCAAAATAAACGTCCTATACGAAAACAGGAATGCAGGACAATTATTTTGAAAGAGTAACCGGAAGCATGCCGAAGTAACCGGAAGTGCTTATATTTCTACGCTTAGCGTAGCATCGACGTCGCTAGTTTGGGACAAAATGTTTAGTTTTGTGGTTTAAAGAGACAATTTGTTTGTATTTTGACCGTCGAGTGGGTGACCCTTAAGGGGATATAACGTCGAGATGATTCCCACGGAGGACGCGTCAGCCAGGAAGAGAGAAATTGAGGAGAAACTGAAGCAGGTCAGATGATTTATTCAGCATCACAAACCAACTTCCGGTTTGACAAAATCTGACAAAGCAGCGCAGACTTGGAAAAGCGCTGTTAAAGCAGACGTTGTGTTGTTGTCCAACAGGAACAAGAGACGCTGTCGTTCATCCGCGAGAACCTGGAGAAGAGCGAGCAGCTGACCAATGGCATGGTAGGACTTGCTCGCGCACGCGCACACAACTTTGATTGATTGATTGATTGATTGATTGACACTTGTATTAGTAGATTGCACAGTACAGTACATATTCCCTACAATTGACCACTAAATGGTAACACCCCAATAAGTTTTTCAACTTAAGTCGGGGTCCACCTTCATCAATCCATGGTACAAATATATACTATCAACATAATACAGTCATCACACAGGTTAATCATCATAGTATATACATGGAATTATTTACATTATTTACAATCTGGGGGGTGGGATGAGGAGCTTTGGTTGATATCAGTACTTCAGTCATCAACAATTGCATCAACAGAGAAATGGACATTGAAAGAGTGTAGGTGTGACTTAGTAGGATATGTACAGCCAGCAGAGAACATAGTCACTTCACATAGCATAAGAACAAGTATATACATTAGAAGTACATTTGATTATTTACATTAGGTTATTTACAATCAGGGGAGATGGGATGTGAATGGAGGAGGGTATTAGTAAAGTGTTGAAGTTGCCTGGAGGTGTTGTTTTAGAGCGCTTTTAAAGGAGGATAGAGATGCACTTACTTTTATACCTGTTGGGAGTGCATTCCACATTGATGTGGCATAGAAAGAGAATGAATTAAGACCTTTGTTAGATCGGAATCTGGGTTTAACGTGGTTTGTGGAGCTCCCCCTGGTGTTGTGGTTATGGCGCTCATTTACGTTAAGGAAGTAGTTTGACATGTACTTCGGTATCAGGGAGGTGTAGCGGATTTTATAGACTAGGCTCAGTGCAAGTTGTTTGACTCTGTCCTCCACCCTGAGCCAGCCCACTTTGGAGAAGTGGGTTGGATTGAGGTGTGATCTGGGGTGGAGGTCTAAAAGTAACCTGACTAGCTTGTTCTGGGATGTTTGGAGTCTAGATTTGAATGTTTTGGAGGTGCTGGGGTACCAGGAGGTGCAAGCGTAATGGAAAAAGGGTTGAACGAGAGTTCCCGCTAGAATTTTCATGGTGCTTTTGTTGACCAGAGAAGAGATTCTGTAGAGAAATCTTGTTCTTTGGTTGACCTTTTTGATCACATTGGTTGCCATTTTATCACAGGAAAGATTAGCCTCTAGAATGGAAGCTAGGTAGGTGATCTCATCTTTCCTGGTGATAACAATGTCACCCACTTTTATAGTCAAGTCACTGACTTTAAGAAGGTTGATCTTGGGACCCAAATAGGATGGATTCCCTTTTACATAAGTGTATGGATAGCTTGTGGTCAGCGAGCCAGGTGTAAATATTAAGGAGTTCAGCACTGAGGACTTTTTCCACCTGTGACTTGTCCTTGCTGGATACCAGCAGGGCCGAGTCATCTGCAAACAGGAACAATTGACAGTGACATGCTGATGGCATGTCATTGATGTATATTAGGAACAGTAAAGGTCCTAGTATACTGCCTTGGGGGACTCCACAGCTTACTGAGAGGGGAGGGGACACCTCTACCACCTGCTTCCTCCCCTCCAGGTAAGAATGCATCCAGCTCCATGAGGTTTTATCCAATCCGATTGCTCTGAGCTTATCCAACATCCTCCAACAACACAAGGTGTTACGTCATCAAGGTGTCGTGTTACACGCGTGTCAGTTTTATTATCAATATCTGCACTTGTGGAGCCGATTTATGTACGTTTTGTTTTGTGTTTTTGGTGAGCGCTAACGGTCCCGGGGACCCAAAAGGGTCCCAGTCGTTAAAGTGTTAAAAGCAAGTCATATTCATAATTTTTTTTATTTTTTATATTTCAGATCTATCCGTCGACATAAAGTTAAAATTAGTTAATGTTTTTTGTCAAAACCCTGTTTTATGACGAAAATATATGCTATATTTTACCCCCAAAATGCCTGAAATAGGTTATTTGATGCAAAGTAATCAGAACCATAAATAGTTCAACATTTAATAACATTGCTTTTGATTCATTGTTGTATTCACAGTGTTTCCCCCAGAAAATGTGTTAGATATGGTGGTGTCTCTCCAGGGGGGAGGGGGTGGGTGGGTGTAAGGAACAGCGTAACTCGGCCTGTTGCCATCACGTCTCCATCTTGTCGCTGCTACTCCAGCCTGGGGGGGCAATAGACTACAGACTGTGGTGAAGTAGGCCGGCTTCCTCACCTGAAGAAGCCTACAACTTTTGGTTGTGTTTTCCGCTCCATTTGCTGAATGTTGATGTACGATATATATCTCTATATTTTTTCCTTTAAGTAAAAACAAAACGGTCATAGTTACCTGAGATACTAAGTATGTCATTATTATGACTTAGTAAGTCAATATTTTGACTTACCAATTTACTAAGTCAAAATAATGACATAATAAGTCAAATTAATAACTTACTCTAAGTAAGCGTTTGCAATAAGCGTTTGAAAAAAAGAGTTAAGAGTGGGGACACATGCTGACATACGCTCAACTCATCGTGCTTAATTCATTACAGCATTCTGGGAAGCCTGTAGTTGATTTTTATTTTGTAAATGTGATATTTTTATCAACATGTGATAGCAGGGACCCTGCCATTCAAAACTAGGCTGCTACATTACTAATGATTAATGTAACTATAGCTGAAAAATAGTACAATAGCAATAGGAGAAACTATTCATCCCTGAACACCATGGAGTTCATGTAGGCTTTATGATGCACTTACATTATTATACACACTATCAGAGACAGAAACTCTTCATTTAACATCATGTCCTTTTTTGCTGCTTCAACACAGAAAAAGGTGAAGTGAAATAACTTAGTTGTTAACTGTAGGTCAATAATGCTTGTCTTTCTCTCAAAGACAGACATGGCTTTGCTGTCTGTAACACACACACACACACACACACACACACAGACACATGCACACACACCACAAAATGAGCTAACGTTACGCTGAAAGCTAATTAGCCTTCACCTCAAGGACTGCGAGCGAGCTGAGCTGCCGCTCATATTTTGAGAACATCAACGGACTCATAGTGATGTTACTAGTAGTTGACTTGGAAGTGTTGCTGCATTATGGTCACCTGCTAAACAACTTTCTGCTCACCCCACCACAGGAGCACTGACTTCATGTGCTCTGTATATTCACTGCTGATTGGCTGTTACATGCGCTCTGTATACGCTCTGCTGATTGGCTGTTAGAAGGCGCTCTGAATACGCTCTGCTGATTGGCTGTTACATGCGCTCTGAATATGCTCTGCTGATTGGCTGTTACCGCTCTGCATGTAACCAATCAGATTGTTGTGTGGGTGGGACAATGCTGGGTGCTGCAGAGACATACTGACAGAGGCAGAGACAGAGACAGAGGCAGAACTGAGCTGAGCAGCTTATCAGGACTTTAGTTTAGGCGGTGGCTCTTTGTTGTTAAGGCGGCCATCTTAACAACAAAGAGCTGCGGGAAACCCTGATTTAAAACAATGATAGTTTAAAAGTGTTAAAAATAAGCCTGGCCCACATCCTGTCATGTTAGCATCAGTTTAATATCCACCTCAAGTGCAGAGATGGCACTTTGATTTGAGGCCCCGCCCACTATGACCAGGTACTCAGCCAGTGGCCCTGCAGGGTGTCGTCAGCATCATTTCTACCGATGAGAATCAAAGTCTTGAAGAGGTGAGTTACGGACGTTCTGTGGCGTTCCATCGGCACAAAGTTTGGCGCTAGGCCACGCCCACATCTTCCCACCCGTCGAGTGTCGGCCATCTTAATTGCGGCTCACCTGGTTCAAGTAGGACCCCTCTGACTGGCTGACAAATGGTTGACAGAAAGCAAGACGGCCGACTGGTTTTCAGCTATAGGTTCTTGAGACTTATCCGTGCGCCATGACGGACGTCCCTGGTGAAGCAGGTGGGAGGGGCTGACATTTCAAAGGTGGCCGATTTGGACTTTCCCTCAAATGGTAAGATTTGTGTGTCCAGGTGTCCATCCTGTCCTCCTTCGAGAGCCGCCTGATGCAGCTGGAGAACTCCATCATTCCCGTCCACAAGCAGACGGAGAACCTCCAGCGCCTGCAGGACAACGTGGACAAGACCCTGTCCTGCATGGACCACGTCATCAGCTACTACCACGTGGCCAAGGACACCGACCGCATCATCCGGGAGGGGTGAGACCAACCTGCCCCCCCTTGTCCCAATACTGGAAATGTGTTGTTAACATCTCATTCATGTGCTGATTATGACTACATGGCCCCAAACTACTGTGGTCACTTATTTCATATATCAGCTGACATAGACTCCAGCACCCCCGTCACCCCCAATGGGACAAGCGGTAGAAAATGGATGGGTGGGTTTTATGTTATTAACATGTTATTAATGTGTTATTAACGTGATATTAATGATAACTAGACCCCACCTATGTCAAAATGTCTCCAAACTTAGTCACGGTCCTGTGTGCTGCGTTTGTGCTGTAAAAAGTTTGGTCAATTAAAGGTTTTATTTGATTAAAGTTAAAGTTAAAGTAGCAATGATTGCCACACACACACATGATGTGTGGCACAGTTATTCTCTGTATGTTACTATCATGTAATTAACATGTTATTAACGTGATATTGATATAACTAGACCCCAACTATGGCAAAATCTCCCCAAACTAGTCCCAATTGTTTGTGCTGCAAATAATTTTGGTCAATTATAGTTTTTAATTTGTGTCATGGTTTTGTGTTATTAACGTGTTATTAACGTGATATTAATGATAACTGGACCCCAACTATGTCAAAGTCTCTCCAAACTTAGTCCCTATTCTTTGTGGTATGCTTGTGCTACAAAAAAGTTTGGTCAATTATAGGTTTCATTTTATTATTGTTTCATGGTTTTACGTTACTAACACGTAATTAACGGGTTATTAACGTGATATTGATATAACTAGACCCCAACTATGGCAAAATCTCCCCAAACTAGTCCCAATTGTTTGTGCTGCAAATAATTTTGGTCAATTATAGTTTTTCATTTGTTTCATGGCTTTGTGTTATTAACGTGTTATTAACGTGATATTAATGATAACTGGACCCCAACTATGTCAAAGTCTCTCCAAACTTAGTCCCGATTCTTTGTGCTATGTTTGTGCTACAACAAAGTTTGGTCAATTATAAGTTTCATTTTATTACTGTTTCATGGTTTTAGATTAGATTAGATTAGATTAGATAGTACTTTATTCATTCCGTCAGGAGAGTTCCTTCAGGAAAATTACAATTTTCAGCACAATCCCATTCAAGATCAGACAAACATTACAGGGAGACAGAACAGGATCGCTGACGGGTCTGCCGGCTTCCAGCGACCCTTACAAAAAAAGATGAAATACAGGTAAACAAGGGGGGGGGGGAGATTAAAATTAAATAAAAAATCGGTCTTAGCCTGGGCCTTGGAGAGGGGGTGCAGACTGAGGCCAAGGGAAAAAAAAAACAACAACAACTCATAGCCATAGTACACATCCCTCTTCCATGTGTGTAAGAGGGAAACATCAAAGAACACAGAGGACATTAAAGACATTAAAGCAGCAGATACAAGCAGACACTTCTACATACAGCTATGAATAAAAAGTAAAAGAAACATACGTTACTAACATGTAATTAACGGGTTATTAACGTGACGGCGCAGTGGGAGAGTAGCCGTGCGCAACCTGAGGGTCCCTGGTTCAATCCCCACCTAGTACCAACCTCGTCACGTCCGTTGTGTCCTGAGCAAGACACTTCACCCTTGCTCCTGATGGCTGCTGGTTAGCGCCTTGCATGGCAGCTCCCTCCATCAGTGTGTGAATGTGTGTGTGAATGTGGAAGTAGTTAGGGCTGGGCGATATTGCCTTTTTTTAAATGTCGCAATATTTTTAGGCCATATCGCAATATCCGATATATATTACGATATTTTGCCTTGGCCTTGAATGAAGACTTGATGCATATAATGACAGCAGTATGATGATTCTATGTGTCTACATTCAAACATTCTTCTTCATACTGCATTCATATATGCTACTTTTAAACTTTCATGCAGAGAGGGAAAGTCAATTGACCAAAAGTTTATTTATTAAAGGGGAACATTATCACCAAACCTATGCAAGCGTCAATATATACCTTGATGTTGCAGAAAAAAGACCATGTATTTTTTTAACCAATTTCTGAACTCTAAATGGGTGAATTTTGGCAAATTAAAAGCCTTTCTGTTTATCGGTCTTTTAGCGATGGCGTCAGAAGGTGACGTCTCCGAGGTAACACACCCGCCATTTTCATTTTCACATTACAAACACCGGGTCTCAGCTCTCTTATTTTCAATTTTTTTGACTATTTTTGGGAACCTTGGAGACATCATGCCTGGTGGGTGTGTTGTCGGAGGGTGTAACAACACTAACAGGGAGGGATTCAAGTTGCACCACTGGCAAGAAATCTGCCGCCAGACCCCCATTGAATGTACCAGAGTGTCTTCACATTTGAGCGGCGATGCTAAGACAGACATGGCACAGAGATGTATGGATAACCTGCAGATGCATTTGCAACCATTAAGTCACCGAAATCACAAAGGTGAGTTTTGTTGATGTTTTGGACTTATGTGCTAATCAGACATATTTGGTCACGGCATGACTGCCAGCTAATCGATGCTAACATGCTACACGAATCGATGCTAACATGCTATTTACGCTAGCTGTATGTACATTTGAAACTCGATACCCACATTTAATGCGAAACAAACACTTACCAATCGATGGATTTAAGTTGCTCCAGTGTCACAAGATGCGAAAGTCCTGATCGTTTGGTCCGCACATTTTACCGGCGATGCTAATAAGGCAGCCATGCTATGGGCCACTTCATTAGGTACACCCATGCTATAGCCGAATAGCGTCAATAGCTATTCGCTCAATCGCTTCAAATTCTTTTTCAGTTTCGTTTTCGCTATCTGCCTCCATACTCCGACCATCTGTTTCAATACATGTGTAATCTGTTGAATCGCTTAAGCCGCTGAAATCCGAGTCTGAATCCGAGCTAATGTCGCTATATCTTGCTGTGGTAACCGCCATGTTGTTTGTATTGGCAGCCCTGTATGACGTCACAGGGAAATGGACGGGTGGATATAGTGATGGTGAAAATCAGGCACTTTGAAGCAGTTTTTCGGGATATTCCGGGAGGTGTAAAATTTTGAAAAAAACTTTGAAAAATAAAACAATCCACTGGGAACTGATTTTTATTGTTTTTAAACCTTTTGAAATTGTGATAATGTTCCCCTTTAGTTATTAAGCAACGGCACAAACTTTCAATCATTTCCAAAACATAAAGTGTAAGATTGTCAGAGACATTTTAAGTGTCAAATAAAAATGAGCTGCATAATAAGAAATCAAATAGTATTGGTCCTTCACTATGTGGTATGTTACTAAGGTTATGAAATTCTCTTTATTCTCTTGCGAGTGACTTTAAAAATGATGCTACATATTAGCAGTAATGCTACTTTTTATAGCAACGCTTTTTCCCACACTTGACAAATTACGGTTGTCTGTTCGACATATTCCCACTTGAAGACGAACCACCGCCAGACGATGGAAACCCAGCTGTTTTTATTGGGAATTAAGTCTTCTTTCATTTGTTACCAGATCCGCACCTTCTTTCTCTCGTACGGCTACGTTAGCAGCTAACGTTAGCCACGCCGCTAGCTCTCTGCTGGGTGAGGGCGTGTAGGTGACGTATGACGTGACAGTATGTGACGTATGACGGGACAGTATGTGACATATGACGTGACAGTATGTGACGTATGACGTGACAGCATGTGACGTATGACGTGACAGTATGTGACGTATGACATGACAGTATGTGACGTATGACGTGACAGCATGTGACGTATGACGTGACAGTATGTGACGTATGACGTGACAGCATGTGACGTATGACGTGACAGCATGTGACGTATGACGTGACAGCATGTGACGTATGACGTGACAGCATGTGACGTATGACGTGACAGTATGTGACGTATGACGTGACAGTATGTGACGTATGACGTGACAGTATGTGACGTATGACGTGACAGTATGTGACGTATGACGTGACAGCATGTGACGTATGACGTGACAGCATGTGACGTATGACGTGACAGCATGTGACGTATGACGTGACAGCATGTGACGTATGACGTGACAGCATGTGACGTATGACGTGACAGTATGTGACGTATGACGTGACAGCATGTGACGTATGACGTGACAGTATGTGACGTATGACGTGACAGTATGTGACGTATGACGTGACAGTATGTGACGTATGACGTGACAGTATGTGACGTATGACGTGACAGTATGTGACGTATGACGTGACAGTATGTGACGTATGACGTGACAGTATGTGACGTATGACGTGACAGTATGTGACGTATGACGTGACAGTACGTGACGTATGACGTGACAGTATGTGACGTATGACGTGACAGTATGTGACGTATGACGTGACAGTATGTGACGTATGACGTGACAGTATGTGACGTATGACGTGACAGCATGTGACGTATGACGTGACAGTATGTGACGTATGACGTGACAGTATGTGACGTATGACGTGACAGCATGTGACGTATGACGTGACAGCATGTGACGTATGACGTGACAGCATGTGACGTATGACGTGACAGCATGTGACGTATGACGTGACAGCATGTGACGTATGACGTGACAGCATGTGACGTATGACGTGACAGCATGTGACGTATGACGTGACAGCATGTGACGTATGACGTGACAGCATGTGACGTATGACGTGACAGTATGTGACGTATGACGTGACAGCATGTGACGTATGACGTGACAGCATGTGACGTATGACGTGACAGCATGTGACGTATGACGTGACAGCATGTGACGTATGACGTGACAGCATGTGACGTATGACGTGACAGCATGTGACGTATGACGTGACAGCATGTGACGTATGACGTGACAGCATGTGACGTATGACGTGACAGCATGTGACGTATGACGTGACAGTATGTGACGTATGACGTGACAGTATGTGACGTATGACGTGACAGCATGTGACGTATGACGTGACAGCATGTGACGTATGACGTGACAGCATGTGACGTATGACGTGACAGTATGTGACGTATGACGTGACAGTATGTGACGTATGACGTGACAGCATGTGACGTATGACGTGACAGCATGTGACGTATGACGTGACAGTATGTGACGTATGACGTGACAGCATGTGACGTATGACGTGACAGCATGTGACGTATGACGTGACAGCATGTGACGTATGACGTGACAGCATGTGACGTATGACGTGACAGCATGTGACGTATGACGTGACAGCATGTGACGTATGACGTGACAGTATGTGACGTATGACGTGACAGCATGTGACGTATGACGTGACAGCATGTGACGTATGACGTGACAGCATGTGACGTATGACGTGACAGCATGTGACGTATGACGTGACAGTATGTGACGTATGACGTGACAGCATGTGACGTATGACGTGACAGCATGTGACGTATGACGTGACAGCATGTGACGTATGACGTGACAGTATGTGACGTATGACGTGACAGTATGTGACGTATGACGTGACAGTATGTGACGTATGACGTGACAGTATGTGACGTATGACGTGACAGTATGTGACGTATGACGTGACAGTATGTGACGTATGACGTGACAGCATGTGACGTATGACGTGACAGTATGTGACGTATGACGTGACAGCATGTGACGTATGACGTGACAGCATGTGACGTATGACGTGACAGTATGTGACGTATGACGTGACAGTATGTGACGTATGACGTGACAGCATGTGACGTATGACGTGACAGCATGTGACGTATGACGTGACAGTATGTGACGTATGACGTGACAGTATGTGACGTATGACGTGACAGCATGTGACGTATGACGTGACAGCATGTGACGTACGACGTGACAGTATGTGACGTATGACGTGACAGTATGTGACGTATGACGTGACAGTATGTGACGTATGACGTGACAGCATGTGACGTATGACGTGACAGTATGTGACGTATGACGTGACAGTATGTGACGTATGACGTGACAGCATGTGACGTATGACGTGACAGCATGTGACGTATGACGTGACAGCATGTGACGTATGACGTGACAGTATGTGACGTATGACGTGACAGTATGTGACGTATGACGTGACAGTATGTGACGTATGACGTGACAGTATGTGACGTATGACGTGACAGCATGTGACGTATGACGTGACAGCATGTGACGTATGACGTGACAGCATGTGACGTATGACGTGACAGCATGTGACGTATGACGTGACAGCATGTGACGTATGACGTGACAGTATGTGACGTATGACGTGACAGTATGTGACGTATGTAAGAATGTGCGCCTGCTTGTCTGTGAGAAGGCGACAGGAAAGAGCGAGAAGAGCCTGAATGCCCGCAGCTAAAAGTCCTGCGTGAGAACGTATACTCCAATATTACGATATAGTCATTTTCTATATCGCACAGAGACAAACCCACAATATATCGTATATATCGATATATCGCCCAGCCCTAGAAGCGCTTTGAGTACCTTGAAGGTACCATAAGCGCTATACAAGTACGACCCAGTTATCATTTATTTATATTTTTATACTAGACCCCAACTATGTCAAAATGTCCCCAAAACTTGTCCCAATTGTTTGTACTGCAAATAGTTTTGGTCAATTGTAGTTTTTAATGTGTTTCATGGTTTTGTGTTATTAACTAGACCCTAACTTTGTTAAAATTTGTCCCAATTGTTTGTGCTGCAAATAATGATAGTTTAATTTGTTTGATGGTTTTATGTTATTAAGGTGCAATTACATGTTAATTAACGTGGTATTAAGTGTATAGTTTTGCCATAGTTGGGGGTCTAGTTGTGAGGACTAACATGTTCATAACTGAACCAGTTTTTGAGGAAGTGGTTATGAATAATACTTTGTCAATAGTTTTGAGGAGGTGGGCGGGGCCAACTTGACACAGGTGTATCTAAAGTCTGTCTGTGTCCCAGACCGACGGGCCGACTGGACGAGTACCTGGCCTGCATGGCCAAGATCCAGAAGGCGGTGGAATACTTCCAGGACAACAACCCCGACAGTCCAGAACTCAACACAGTGGTAGCGTCTCCCTCCTGATGATGTCACTTCCTGTCCGTGTCCCGCCCTACACTAGCGGCTGTCTTCTGCTTGCGCCGCAGAAAGCCCGCTTCGAGCGCGGCAAAGAGTTGCTGGAGGCGGAGTTCCGCAGCCTCCTGACCCGCTACAGCAAGCCGGTTCCGCCCATCCTCATCCTGGACGCCATCAGCGTGGACGAGGAGCTGGAGGTCCAGGAGGACGTGGTCCTGGAACACCTGCCCGAAGCCCGGCTCCAGGAGATCATCTGCATCGCCGGCTGGCTGGTGGAATACGGACGGAACCAAGGTTCTGGTGTCCGACCCAGACGGGCTTCCCGGACCTCCGTCCTGAAACCCTTCCTCCGTGTCGCCTGCAGATTTCATGACGGTCTACTTCCAGATCCGGTCCAGTCAGCTGGATCGCTCCATCAAGGGCCTGAAGGAGCACTTCCGCAAGAACAGCGCCTCCTCCGGAGTCCTCTACTCGCCGGCGGTCCAAGCCAAGCGCAAAGACACGCCCACCAAGAAGGTTCCCAAGAGGCCAGGTAGGACGCCGTGTGGTGCCGTGGACTTGTTGCTAGGAGACCGTCTCCAGACTGTGCTGCTAGTGGTGTTAGCATGCTAAAGATCAACATTGTCCTTTCAATGGAAGTCATTCTCTTTCCCATGCTATGCTAACATGCTAGCTTGTCCATCAAAATACTTTGATTCATTTCTGCTAGCATGCTAGCTTGTGTGTGTATGCTAGCATGATGCTAATCAACAGTGCGATGATGATGATGATGATGATGAAGTTGTGCTGGTGGCGGTGCTGTGTGGTCTTCTTCACTCACTGGGGAGCTCTTCTTCCTCCTCTTCTCCTATTGGCTGTGGGGACCTTGCTGCCCCCCCCCCTCAGGGACCATTCGCAAGGCCCAGAACCTTCTGAAACAATACTCCCAACATGTGGATGGCAAGAAGGCCGCTTCTAACCTCACTCCTTTGGAAGGTAACACACCTCCTCTCATCCTCCTTCTTCTCCTCCTCCTTCCTCTTTTCCTCTTCCTTTTTCTTCCCTCCTTCTTCTTCTCCTTCTTCTCCTCCTCTTCCTTCTTCTTCTCCTCCTACTCCTCCCCCTTCTCCTCCTCCTTCTCTTTCTTCTCCTCTTCCTTCTTCTCCTCCTCTTCCTTCTTCTCCTCCTCCTTCTCCTCTTCTTTCTTCTTCTCCTCCTACTCCTTCTCCCCTTTCTTCTCCTCCTCCTCCTCCTCCTTTTTCTTCTTCTCCCCTTCTTCTCCTCCTTCTCTTTCTTCTTCTCTTCCTCCTCCTTCTGCCCTCCTCCTCCTGTTTGTTCTTCTTTTTCTCCTCCTCCTTCTTCTCCTTCTTCTCCTTCTTTTTCTTCTTCTACTCCTCCTTTGCCTCCTTCTTCTTCTCTTTCTTCTTCTACTCCTCCTTTTATTCCTTATCCATCTTCTACTTTTTCTTCTTCTCCCTGTCTTTCTTTTTCTCCTTCTTATTCTCCTTCTTCTCTTCTTTCCTTTTCTCCTTCTTCTCTTCCTTCTTCTCCTCCTCCTTTTTCTGCTCCTTCTGCTGCTCCTTCTTCTATTCTTTCCTTTTCTCCTTCACCTCTTTCTTCTTTTCCTTCTTCTTCTCCTCCTCCTCCTTCTTTTTCTCCTTCTTCTCTTTTTTCTTCTTCTTCTCTTCCGCCATCTTCTCTTTTTTCTTCTTCTTCTTTTTCTTCTTCTCCTTCGTCTCTTTCTTATTTTTCTCCTCCTCTTTCTCTTTTTTCTTCTTCTTCTCCTCCTCCTCCTCCTCCTCCTCCTCCTCCTCCTACGGGGTTACATCACAGAGTGCACTGACCAATAGGGCATCAGTCTGCATGTCAGCTGACCTAAAAGTGGCAGCCGTGCGGTGGACTTTGTTCGCGGGTTCGAAACCCGCTGCGGTGGTTAGTCAACCTCTCCCCTGTGGTGCTTGGTGGCGGTCACATGTGTAGTTTAGCCCCTCCCCCGTGGTGCTTGGTGGCGGTCACATGTGTAGGTTAGCCCCTCCCCTGACCAGGTGCGTGTCAGCAGGTTACGACCACGACCTGCGGGTCAGACACCTGGCCGACGCCCTGGCCGACAAGGGCTCCACAGGTGAGTGCCGGCACACGTGGTCCGACGTTAGCCCCGCCCACCGCCGTCATCAGCGTCAGGTGCGCCCACTGACAGGTGCGCCGGTCCCCAGGTAAAGAGGACGTGCTGGACATCGAGATGGACTCCTACATCCACGCCATCAGCGCCTTCATCAAGCTGGCGCAGAGCGAGTACGCCCTCCTGGCGGAGGTCATCCCCGAGCACCACCAGAAGAAGACCTTCGACTCGCTCATCCAGGTGGGTCACTTCCTGCCCCCCCCCACGCCCTCGCTAACGCCGCGTGTCCCCAGGAGGCGCTGGACAACCTGATGCTGGAGGGGGACAACATCGTGTCGGCGGCCCGCCGCGCCATCCTGCGCCACGACTACTCGGCCGTGCTCACCATCTTCCCCATCCTGCGACACCTCAAGGTCAACAAGTCCGACTTTGACGCCACGCTGCAGGTAGCGCCCGTCCACCCCGCGCCGCCCCTCTGAGCCCCGCCCCTCTGAGCTCCGCCCCTCTGAGCCCCGCCCCTCTGAGCTCCGCCCCTCTGAGCTCCGCCCCTCTGAGCTCCGCCTTGTGTCCAGGGCACGGCGGCCAGCACCAAGAACAAACTGCCCACGCTCATCACCTCCATGGAGACCATCGGCGCCAAAGCCCTGGAGGAGTTTGCAGACAGCATCAAGGTGAGGAACCACAGGCCCCGCCCACCTGGCCCACAGGCCGCTGACCACTCCCCCTGTCCACAGAACGACCCCGACAAGGAGTACAACATGCCGAAGGACGGCACCGTGCACGAACTGACCAGCAACGTAAGAGCTCCCCGCTTCCTCTTCCTGTCCACTCGCGCTCACTTCCTGTCCTGCAGGCCATCCTCTTCCTGCAGCAGCTGCTGGACTTCCACGAGACCGCCGGTGCCATGTTGGCCTCGCAAGGTACCGCCTCCATGTGCATGCGGCGCCATCACAGATGCTAACATGCGTTAGCATTGTTCTAGCCCGTTTCCCACCTGTTATCATTGTTCTAGCGTTGCTAACACGTGTTAGCGATGTTCTAGCATGTTTCACACGTGTTAGCATTGTTTTAGCACTGCTAACACGTGTGTGCCATGATAAAATAGTGCTAACATGTTACCCGTTCCAGAATAATGCAAACATGTGTCAGCATGGTTATAGCACGGCTAACAACGTGTTGGAACTGTTGTAGCATGGCTCACACGTGTTAGCAATGTTGTCGCATGGTTTACGCATGTTAGCACTGTCCTAGCACAGCTAACATTGGTCTGACAGCAGTCTGCATTATACTAGCATGGATAACACATATTATCAATCAATCAATCAATCAATCAATGTTTATTTATATAGCCCCAAATCACAAATGTCTCAAAGGACTGCACAAATCATTACGACTACAACATCCTCGGAAGAACCCACAAAAGGGCAAGGAAAACTCACACCCAGTGGGCAGGGAGAATTCACATTCAGTGGGACGCCAGCGACAATGCTGACTATGAGAAACCTTGGAGAGGACCTCGGATGTGGGCAACCCCCCCCCTCTAGGGGACCGAAAGCAATGGATGTCGAGCGGGTCTAACATGATACTGTGAAAGTTCAATCCATAGTGGCTCCAAGACAGCAGTGAGAGTCCCGTCCACAGGAAACCATCTCAAGCGGATCAGCAGCGTAGAGATGTCCCCAACCGATACAGGCGAGCGGTCCATCCTGGGTCCCGACGAGCGGTCCATCCTGGGTCTCGACTCTGGACAGTCAGTACTTCATCCATGGTCATCGGACCGGACCCCCTCCACAAGGGAGGGGGGGACATAGGAGAAAGAAAAGAAGCGGCAGATCAACTGGTCTAAAAAGGAGGTCTATTTAAAGGCTAGAGTATACAGATGAGTTTTAAGATGAGACTTAAATGCTTCTACTGAGGTAGCATCTCGAACTGTTACCGGGAGGGCATTCCAGAGTACTGGAGCCCGAACGGAAAACGCTCTATAGCCCGCAGACTTTTTTTGAGCTCTAGGAATCACTAATAAGCCGGAGTCCTTTGAACGCAGATTTCTTGCCGGGACATATGGTACAATACAATCGGCAAGATAGGCTGGAGCTAGACCGTGTAGTATTTTATACGTAAGTAGTAAAACCTTAAAGTCACATCTTAAGTGCACAGGAAGCCAGTGCAGGTGAGCCAGTACAGGTATATATGTATGTATATATGTATATAAAGGTATATACAGTATAGGTACATATGTATGTATATAAAGGTATATACAGTATAGGTACATATGTATGTATATAAAGGTATATACAGTATAGGTATATATGTATATAAAGGTATATACAGTATAGGTATATAAAGGTATATACAGTATAGGTACATATGTATGTATATATGTATATAAAGGGATATACAGTATAGGTACATATGTATGTATATATGTATATAAAGGTATATACAGTACAGGCGTAATATGATCAAACTTTCTTGTTCTTGTCAAAAGTCTAGCAGCCGCATTTTGTACCAACTGTAATCTTTTAATGCTAGACATTGGGAGACCCGAAAATAATACGTTACAGTAATCGAGACGAGACGTAACAAACGCATGGATAATGATCTCGGCGTCTTTAGTGGACAAAATGGAGCGAATTTTAGCGATATTACGGAGATGAAAGAAGGCCGTTTTAGTAACGCTTTTAATGTGTGACTCAAAGGAGAGAGTTGGGTCGAAGATAATACCCAGATTTTTTACAGAGTCACCTTGTTTTATTATTTGGTTGTCAAATGTTAAAGTTGTATTATTAAATAGAGGTCGGTGTCTAGCAGGACCGATAATCAGCATTTCCGTTTTTTTGGCATTAAGTTGCAAAAAGTTAGCGGACATCCATTGTTTAATTTCATTAAGACACGCTTCCAACTGACTACAGTCCGGCGTGTTGGTCAGCTTTAGGGGCATGTAGAGTTGGGTGTCATCAGCATAACAGTGAAAGCTAATACCGTATTTGCGTATGACGTCACCTAGTGGCAGCATGTAGATGCTGAAGAGTACAGGGCCAAGGACCGAACCCTGGGGAACTCCACACGTTACCTTAACATAGTCCGAGGTCACACTGTTATGGGAGACGCACTGCATCCTATCAGTAAGATAAGAGTTAAACCATGACAGGGCTGAGTCTGAAATACCAATTCGTATTTTGATACGCTCTAATAAAATATTATGATCGACGGTATCGAAAGCAGCGCTAAGATCGAGGAGCAGCAACATAGATGACGCATCAGAGTCCATCGTTAGCAATAGATCATTAGTCAGTTTTGCGAGGGCTGTCTCAGTCGAGTGATTTGCCCTGAAACCGGATTGAAAGGTTTCACATAGATTGTTAAAAGCTAAGTGCTCATTTAGCTGCTCTGCAACAATTTTTTCGAGGATTTTCGAAATAAAGGGAAGGTTGTTCTATAACATGTTAGCATTATTGTGTTAGCTGTGCTGCTAGAGCAATAGTGACACGCCTGATAAATGCTCAAACAATGCTAACACGTGTGAGCCATGCTAGAACAATGCTAACCCATGTGAACATGCTAGGACAATGCTAACACATGTTAGTCTCGCCCCCTTCCCCACGTGGTTGGCTGTTGACAGTTTCTACTTCCTGTGCACTAACATGTCTCTGTGCCTCTTTCTCTTCTCCTGTGCCGGCCTCGGCCTCTTAGTACTGGGGGACACTTACAATATCCCTTTAGACCCCCGAGGTAAGCACGCCCCCTTGTAGTGCTCCTGAGTCCCGCAGTCCGTCAGGAGTGTCCAAAGTGCGGCCCGCAACTTGGTTTTATTTTTTGGCCCGCGACACATTCTTAAAACAAAATAGGAACATTATACAATATTATTGAACATGCAATTTTAGCATGCTAACAGTTAGCATGTATCAAGCTCCAAGTTATATGACACTTAAGTGTTCTGTTTGAAAATTTGCTAAAAAGAAAGCCATCTTGCTAAAATGTTAACAGTTAGCATGGATGTAGTACCAAGTTATATGACTCTTTGGCTGCAAAATTGTCAAAAAACGTCAGCATGCTAGAATGCTAATGTTAGCATCTTAACACTTGGAATGGATCAAGTACGAAGTTATATGACTGAGGTGTTCGTCTGCAAAATTGGCTAAAAAAAAGTTAGCATACTAATGTTAGTATGCTAGAATCCTAACTGTTTGCACGCTAACAGTTAGCATATGTCAAGTACAAAGTTATATGACTTTGAGGCGTTCAGCTGCAAAACTGGCTGTACAAGATAGTAATAAATAAATAATAAATGGGTTGTACTTGTATAGCGCTTTTCTACCTTCAAGGTACTCAAAGCGCTTTGACACTACTTCCACATTTACCCATTCACACACGCATTCACACACTGATGGAGGGAGCTGCCATGCAAGGCGCCAACCAGCACCCATCAGGAGCAAGGGTGAAGTGTCTTGCTCAGGACACAACGGACGTGACGAGGTTGGTTCCAGGTGGGATTTGAACCAGTGACCCTCGGGTTGCGCACGGCCACTCTTCCACTGCGCCACGCCGTCCCTAGTACACTAATATTAGCATGTTAACAGTTAGCATGTGTCAATTACAAAGTTATATGACTCTGAGGGGTTTGGTTGCAAAATTGGCTAAACAAGTCAGTACACTAGTGTTAGCATGAACAGTTAGTATGTGCCAAGTCCAAAGTTATATGACTCTAAAACATTTGGCTGCAAAATTGGTTAAACAAGTTAGTACACCATTTTTAGCATGTTAACAGTTAGCATGTGTCAAAGTACAAAGTTAAATCACTTTGAGGCGTTTGGTTGCAAAATTGGATAAACAAGTTAGTACACCAATGTTAGCATGTTAACAGTTAGCATGTGCCAAGTACAAAGTTATATGACTTTAAAGTGTTCTGTAATAATATATGCTAAAAAGAAAGCCATCATGTTAAAATGCTAACAGTGAGCATGGATCTAGTACCAAGTTATATGACTGAGATCTTCGGCTGCAAAAATTGTCTAAAAACGTCAGCATGCTAGAATGCTAATGTTAGCATTTTAACAGTTGGAATGGATCAAGTACGAAGTTATGATTCTGAGGTGTTTGCCTGCAAAAAAGGCAAAAAAAAAGTTAGCATACTAATGTTAGTATGTTAGAATCCTAACTGTTCGCATGCTAACAGTTAGCATGTGTCAAGTACAAAGTTATATAATTCTGATGCTGGAAAATAGGTTAAAATAGTTAGCACAGCATTGTTGGCATGCTAACAGTTAACATACGTCAAGTACCAAGTTATATGACCATGAGGATTTCAGTTGTAAAAATGGCAAAACAAATTGGCATACCAATATTAGCATGCTAATAGTTAGCATGTGTCAAGGACCAAGTTGTGTCTGAAGCCTTTGTCTGTAAAAATTGTCTAATAGAGTTTGCACATAAATGTTAGCATGTTAGCATGGCAATGTTAGCATGCTGACAGTTAGCATGTGTCAAGGACCATGTTGTGTCTCAGGGGTTCGCCTGTGAAATTGGCTAAAACAGTTAGCATGCTAGTTAAGGTTGGACATCTCATTTAGCACATGTAGATTGTATTGGTTTTATATTTTAATGTACAACATGTACCAACGTGCCCCCCCCCTTATATTTCATATACAACATGTACCCCCCCTTATATTTCATATACAACATCTACCCCCCCTTATATTTCATATACAACATGTACCAACGTGCCCCCCCCTTATATTTCATATACAACATGTACCCCCCCTTATATTTCATATACAACATGTACCAACGTGCCCCCCCCTTATATTTCATATACAACATGTACCAACGTGCCCCCCCCTTATATTTCATATACAACATGTACCAACGTGCCCCCCCCTTATATTTCATATACAACATGTACCAACGTGCCCCCCCCCTTATATTTCATATACAACATGTACCCCCCCTTATATTTCATATACAACATGTACCCCCCCTTATATTTTAATATACAACATGTACCAACGTGCCCCCCCCCTTATATTTCATATACAACATGTACCAATGTGCCCCCCCCCTTATATTTCATATACAACATGTACCAACGTGCCCCCCCCTTATATTTCATATACAACATGTACCAACGTGCCCCCCCCTTATATTTCATATACAACATGTACCCCCCCTTATATTTCATATACAACATGTACCAACGTGCCCCCCCCCTTATATTTCATATACAACATGTACCAACGTGCCCCCCATTATATTTCATATACAACATGTACCCCCCCATTATATTACATATACGACATGTACCCCCCCATTATATTTCATATACGACATGTACCCCCCCCATTATATTACATATACAACATGTACCCCCCCATTATATTACATATACAACATGTACCCCCCATTATATTTCATATACAACATGTACCCCCCCCTTATATTTCATATACAACATGTACCAACGTGCCCCCCCCTTATATTTCATATACAACATGTACCAACGTGCCCCCCCCTTATATTTCATATACAACATGTACCAACGTGCCCCCCCCTTATATTTCATATACAACATGTACCCCCCCTTATATTTCATATACAACATGTACCCCCCCTTATATTTCATATACAACATGTACCAACGTGCCCCCCCCTTATATTTCATATACAACATGTACCAACGTGCCCCCCCCTTATATTTCATATACAACATGTACCAACGTGCCCCCCCCCTTATATTTCATATACAACATGTACCAACGTGCCCCCCCCTTATATTTCATATACAACATGTACCCCCCCTTATATTTCATATACAACATGTACCAACGTGCCCCCCCCTTATATTTCATATACAACATGTACCAACGTGCCCCCCCCTTATATTTCATATACAACATGTACCAACGTGCCCCCCCCTTATATTTCATATACAACATGTACCAACGTGCCCCCCCCTTATATTTCATATACAACATGTACCCCCCCTTATATTTCATATACAACATGTACCAACGTGCCCCCCCCCCTTATATTTCATATACAACATGTACCCCCCCTTATATTTTAATATACAACATGTACCAACGTGCCCCCCCCTTATATTTCATATACAACATGTACCAATGTGCCCCCCCCCCTTATATTTCATATACAACATGTACCAACGTGCCCCCCCCCTTATATTTCATATACAACATGTACCAACGTGCCCCCCATTATATTTCATATACAACATGTACCCCCCCCATTATATTACATATACGACATGTACCCCCCCATTATATTTCATATACGACATGTACCCCCCCATTATATTACATATACAACATGTACCCCCCCCCATTATATTACATATACGACATGTACCCCCCCATTATATTACATATACAACATGTACCCCCCCCATTATATTACATATACGACATGTACCCCCCCATTATATTACATATACGACATGTACCCCCCCATTATATTACATATACAACATGTACCCCCCCATTATATTACATATACAACATGTACCCCCCCATTATATTACATATACAACATGTACCCCCCCCTTATATTTCATATACAACATGTACCCCCCCCCCTTATATTTCATATACAACATGTACCAACGTGCCCCCCCCTTATATTACATATACAACATGTACCCCCCCTTATATTACATATACAACATGTACCCCCCCCCTTATATTACATATACAACATGTACCAACGTGCCCCCCCCTTATATTACATATACAACATGTACCCCCCCATCCCCAACATGAGAGTCATGTGACAATGTGTGTTTTCCAGAGTCCAGTTCATCAGCCAGCAGCTACACATCAGACTTCAACAAGCGTCTGCTCAGCACCTACATATGTATGCACACACACACACACACACACACACACACACACGCGCACACACACACACACACACACACACAGACTTCCACATGCACATACACTTCCACACTCAGTCACACTTAACACACACACACACACACACACACAAACTTCCACATGCACATACACACTTCCACACTCAGTCACACTTAACACACACTTCTACACGCACACACACTTACACATGCACAGAAACACAAACGCGCACACACACACCTACTTTTACACACACACTTACACATGCACATACACACTTCCACACACACAGTCACACTTAAACACACGCTTACACGCTTACACGTGCACAGAAACACTTACACACACACTTACACTTGCACAGACACACTTACACACACACTTACAAACGTACACGCACACACACTTACATGCACACACACTTACACGCATACCTACACACACACACACACACACACACTTACACAGGCACAGACACACTTACACACACTTATAAACGCACACTTACATGCACATACACTTACACGCATACTTACACACACACACACACACACACACACACACACTTACACATGCACAGACACACTTACACACACACTTATAAACGCACACTTACATGCACATACACTTACACGCATACTTACACACACACACAAGCACAGGCACACTTACACATACACTTATAAACGCGCACGCACGCACACTTACATGCATACACACATGCATACTTACACACACACACACACACACACACATACACGTGCACAGACACACTTACACACACATTTATAAACACACACGCATGCACACTTACATGCACACACGTTCATGCACACACACTTACACGCATACTTACACACACACTTACACACAGTTCCACAGTTGTAGAGCAGTAGGTGTTGGTGGTTGCAGGTAAAGTTCTGGGGAACCTCCAACTGAACCTCCTGAGCAAGTCCAAAGTGTACGAGGATTCAGCTCTGAGCGCCATCTTCCTGCACAACAACTACAACTACATCCTCAAGTCTCTGGAGAAGTTAGTGTGTGTGTGTGTGTGTGTGTGTGTGTGTGTGTCTGTGTGTCTGTGTGTCTGTGTGTCTGTGTGTGTGTGTGTGTGTGCGTGTGTGTGTGTGTGTCTGTGTGTGTGTGTGTGTGTGTAATCAGAGCCTTGTGTGCGTGTACTAATTTGAGTGTCCAACTTATTATTTATGTGTGTGTACAAAAAAATGTGTCTTATCAGTATTTCACTGTGCATGTCCAAAAAGGTTTGTGTGTCCTTATAGTGATTTGTGCAAAACAAGACCCTTTGGTAGGTTGTTTATTTACACAATACTTGTGCTACAGTCCTGCCGTGTAAGATGTGTGTGTGTGTGTGTCTTACAATCTGTCTGTCAGTATTTTGGTGTGTGTGTGTAATCACATTGGTGTGAAGCAGCAGCCCTGATTGGCTGTTTACAGACATGTGACTTGTGTGCACATGCAACTTGTCCTCTCACTAAATAATGACATCGCTCCTTTATCTGTAAATAACAATATATCAATAATACATGTCAGTGTGTATCTGTAAATCATATATCTAATACACACACACAAATCTTATTACCCACACAAATCTGAATACACACACAATGATCTTGACACACAATTCTGAATACGCACACACAAATTGTATTACTCACACAAGAAAATGTTATCACACAAATCAGAATACAGACACACATATTTTGACCCATAGATTGAAATGCAGACTGACATTTTTTATTTTAACATGCACACCAATCATAATAGACACACACACACTTGCATGTGATGATAAGAGTGAGGTGTAAAGAGTGAGATGATAGAGTGAGGTGATTAGAGTGAGATGATCGAGTGAGGTGATAAGAGTGAGGTGATAAGAGTGAGGTGATAAGAGTGAGGTGTAAAGAGTGAGATGATAAGAGTGAGGTGATAAGAGTGAGGTGATAAGAGTGAGGTGATAAGAGTGAGGTGATACGAGTGAGGTGATAAGAGTGAGGTGTAAAGAGTGAGGTGATAAGAGTGAGGTGATAAGAGTGAGGTGTAAAGAGTGAGGTGATAAGAGTGAGGTGTGCCACGTCCACAGGTCAGAGCTGATCCACTTAGTGACTGTGACCCAGAAGCATGCAGAAGGTTCCTACAGAGAACTGATCCAGCAGCAGATCCACCTGTACCAACGCAGGTGACACTTACCTAACTAACTCTACTTCAACTAACTCTATGTGCTCTAACTCTACTTTTACTAACTCGACTTATTCTAACTACTTCAACTAACTCTACTTCAACTAACTCTATGTGCTCTAACTCTACTTTTACTAACTCGACTTATTCTAACTACTTCAACTAACTCTACTTCAACTAACTCTATGTGCTCTAACTCTACTTTTACTAACTCGACTTATTCTAACTACTTCAACTAACTCTGCTTATTTTAACTCTACTTCTAACTCCACTTCAACTAACTCTACTTTTAACTACTTATTTTAACTATACTTCAACTAACTCTACTTATTCTAACTCTACTTCAGCTAACTCTACTTCTAACTACTTCAACTAACTCTACTTCTACTAACTACTTATTCTAATTACTTCAACCAACTCTACTTATTCTAACGCTACTTCAACTAACTCTACTTCTAACTACTTCAACTAACTCTACTTCTAACTACTTCAACTAACTCTACTTCTAACTACTTCAACTAACTCTACTTCTAACTACTTATTCTAACTCTACTTCAACTCACTCTACCTCTACTAACTCTACTTATTATAACTACTTCAACTAACTCTCCTTCTACTAACTACTAACTCTACTCCAACTAAATCTACTTCCAACTCTACTTATTTTAACTCTACTTCAACTAAGTCTACTTATTCTAACTACTTCAACTAACTTTACCTCTACTAACTCTACTTATTTTAACTCTACTTCAACTAACTCTACTTATTCTAACTCTACTTCAACTAACTACTTAAACAAACTACTTCTAACTCTACCTCAACTGACTCTACTTATTCTAACTCTACTTCAACTAACTACTTAAACAAACTACTTCTAACTCTACTTCAACTGACTCTACTTATTCTAACTCTGCTTCTACTAACTCTACTTCTGACTCTACTTAGACTAACTCTACTTCTAGTAACTCTACTTATTCTAACTCTACTTATTCTAACTTTACTTCTAACTCTACTTAATCTGACTCTACTTCAATTAACTCTACTCCTACTAACTATACTTATTCTAACTCTACTTCAACTAACTACTTCTAACTATACTTATTCTAACTCAACTAACTCTACTTCAACTAACTGCTTATCCTAACTCTACTTCCACTAACTCTACTTCTACTAACTACTTATTCTAACTCTACTTCCACTAACTCTACTTCTACTAACTGCTTATCCTAACTCTACTTCCACTAACTCTACTTCTATTAACTACTTATCCTAACTCTACTTCCACTAACTCTACTTCTACTAACTACTTATTCTAACTCTACTTCCACTAACTCTACTTCTACTAACTACTTATTCTAACTCTACTTCCACTAACTCTACTTCTACTAACTCTACTTGCACCAACTAACTCTACTTCCACTAACTTTACTTCTACTAACTACTTATTCTAACTCTACTTCCACTAACTCTACTTCTACTAACTACTTATTCTAACTCTACTTCCACTAACTCTACTTCTACTAACTACTTATTCTAACTCTACTTCTACTAACTCTACTTGCACCAACTAACTCTACATGTGCTGTAACTGTGCACTTGACTCCGCCCCCAGCTGGGTGAAAGTGACGGAGCACCTGACAGAGCGCAACATGCCCGCCTTCCAGCCCGGCGCCAAGGTCAGTTACCATGACAACCGCATGTAGATAGTGTGTCACCACGGTAACCGCCTCCCCGTGTCCTCAGCTGAAGGACAAAGAGCGGCAAGTCATCAAGGACAAGTTCAAGGTGAGCCGGGTGAGCGGCCATCTTGCGAGGTCACGAGGTCATGACCCCGGTCTACCTGCAGGGTTTCAACGAGGGTCTGGAGGAACTGTGCAAGATCCAGAAGGGCTGGGCCATCCCGGACAAGGAGCAGCGAGACTTCATCCGACACGCCCAGAGGGACGTGGTGTCTGACGCCTACAGGAGTTACCTGCACAGGTGCGTGCACACCGCTCCCTAAACACCTCTTTTAGTGACTCTAAAGGACTCTTTAAACGGCTCTTTTAATGACTCTAAAGGACTCTTAAAATAACTTTTAATGACTCTAAAGGACTTAAAATGGTTCTTTTATGGCTCTTTTAAACCACTCTTCATGACTCTTTGGACTCTAGAAGTCTCTTTTAATGACTCTTTTAATGACTCTGTGGACTTAAAATGACTCTTAATGGTTCTTTTAGGCAACTCTATGAATGACTTTTTGAACATTTCTTTAAATGACTCTTATACAACTCTTTGAATTGACTCTTTGCTGTAGTACCTAAAGTATACATCAGCAGCACCCAGGGGAACCTTTTAACCCGCAACCTGTTCGGAAAAGGTTCTCGACTCCACGACTCTGACTGAGCGACTACTTGACCCTGACTCTTTGAGCAACCCTTTGACTCCGACTCTTTGACTCTGACCTTCTGATTGACTCTTTGAGCGACTACTTGACCCTGACTCTTTGAGCAACCCTTTGACTCTGACTCTTTGACTCTGACCTTCTGATTGACTCTTTGAGCAACTACTTGACCCTGATTCTTTGAGCAACCCTTTGACTCAGACTCTTTGAACGACTCTTTGACTCTGACTCCCTGATCGACTCTTTGAGCGACTCCTTGACCCTGACTCTTTGAGCAACCTTTTGACTCCAACTCTATGAACAACTCTATGACTCTGACTACCTGATCGACTCTTTAAGCGACTACTTGACCCTGACACATTGAGCAACCTTTTGACTCCAACTATATGAACAACTCTATGACTCTGACTACCTGATCGACTCTTTGAGCGACTACTTGACCCTGACACATTGGGCAACCATTTGACCCCGACTCTTTGAACGACTTTTTGACTCTGACTCTCTGAGCGACTCTTTGAGCGACTCCTTGACTCTGAGTCTTTGAGCAACCCTTTGACTCTGACTCTTTGAACGACTCCTTGACCCTGACTCGCTGACTCTTTGCCTCGTTGCAGGTGCGCCAACATCTCCTTCACCAAGAACCCAGAAAAGTACCACAAGTATCGGCCCGAGGAAGTGGAGGACATGATCGAGAGGCTCTTCGACACCTCCGCTTAAGCCCCGCCCCCACTGTTACCTGCCATGTGTGCGTGCGTGATGGAATCATGGAAATATTAAAGGCAAGTGTTTTGTTGCTAACTATGAGCTTCCTGTCCGTCCATCACGACCGTACCTAATGATTAGGCCGTGTGGACAACTTCTTACCAAGTCATCACCATGACTCCGCCTCCTCTTCTTGGCGAGCGTGCACTTCATGTCATTCAAGAAGAGGAGGCGGCGTGCGAGTGCAGTGTGCGGCCAGCAGAGGGCAGCAGGGACAGAAGAGCCTGTCGCACACTTCTTGTTGGCCAACAGGAAGTGTGCGACAGGCCGGCCTATGACGTCACGCACTGAACATGTGTAATCCCACTGGGGGCCACAAGAGGTCAGCGTGGACTCATTTTCAACTCTTGCCGTTCTGCCGCCCCCTGCTGGCGTGTGAGCTCTGTGCTCCTTGGTGTCAGCTGATGCCAGGTCAAAGGTCAGCGAGCGCCGTGTGGTTTCCTGCCAGAAGCTGATGCGTCCTCGGCCTCATCCCCGCCGTTATGCAAACACAAACAACACCGGCGTGGATTCCTGAGGACCAGACCTCACGTCCACGCCCACGCAACGAGGATGACCTCTGACCTGCCCCAAGATGTCATCTGCACGCCACTCGTCTACCTCTTGCAGCACTTCCTCTGGCCTTTGGACCACGGGCGTCCAAAGTGCTGCCTGCAGCTCATTTTGTAAGAACGCACATTCTCCTTCTAAGTCAGTGAAAGACGAAACTTGTATCATCATCAATCAAACTTGTATCATCATCAATCAAACTTGTATCATCATCAATCAAACTTATATCATCATCAATCAAACTTGTATCATCATCAATCAAACTTGTATCATCATCAATCAAACTTGTATCATCATCAATCAAACTTATATCATCATCAATCAAACTTATATCATCATCAATCAAACTTGTATCATCATCAATCAAACTTGTATCATCATCAATCAAACTTGTATCATCATCAATCAAACTTGTATCATCATCAATCAAACTTGTATCATCATCAATCAAACATATCATCATCAATCAAACTTGTATCATCATCAATCAAACTTGTATCATCATCAATCAAACTTGTATCACCATCAATCAAACTTGTATCATCATCAATCAAACTTGTATCATCATCAATCAAACTTGTATCATCATCAATCAAACTTGTATCATCATCAATCAAACTTGTATCATCATCAATCAAACTTGTATCATCATCAATCAAACTTGTATCATCATCAATCAAACTTGTATCATCATCAATCAAACTTATATCATCATCAATCAAACTTGTATCATCATCAATCAAACTTGTATCATCATCAATCAAACTTGTATCATCATCAATCAAACTTGTATCATCATCAATCAAACTTGTATCATCATCAATCAAACTTGTATCATCATCAATCAAACTTGTATCATCATCAATCAAACTTGTATCATCATCAATCAAACTTGTATCATCATCAATCAAACTTATATCATCATCAATCAAACTTGTATCATCATCAATCAAACTTGTATCATCATCAATCAAACTTGTATCATCATCAATCAAACTTGTATCATCATCAATCAAACTTATATCATCATCAATCAAACTTGTATCATCATCAATCAAACTTGTATCACCATCAATCAAACTTATATCATCATCAATCAAACTTGTATCATCATCAATCAAACTTGTATCATCATCAATCAAACTTGTATCATCATCAATCAAACTTGTATCATCATCAATCAAACTTGTATCATCATCAATCAAACTTGTATCATCATCAATCAAACTTGTATCATCATCAATCAAACTTGTATCATCATCAATCAAACTTATATCATCATCAATCAAACTTGTATCATCATCAATCAAACTTGTATCATCATCAATCAAACTTGTATCATCATCAATCAAACTTGTATCATCATCAATCAAACTTGTATCATCATCAATCAAACTTGTATCATCATCAATCAAACTTATATCATCATCAATCAAACTTGTATCATCATCAATCAAACTTGTATCATCATCAATCAAACTTGTATCATCATCAATCAAACTTGTATCATCATCAATCAAACTTATATCATCATCAATCAAACTTGTATCATCATCAATCAAACTTGTATCACCATCAATCAAACTTATATCATCATCAATCAAACTTGTATCATCATCAATCAAACTTGTATCATCATCAATCAAACTTATATCATCATCAATCAAACTTGTATCATCATCAATCAAACTTGTATCATCATCAATCAAACTTGTATCATCATCAATCAAACTTATATCATCATCAATCAAACTTGTATCATCATCAATCAAACTTGTATCATCATCAATCAAACTTGTATCATCATCAATCAAACTTGTATCATCATCAATCAAACTTATATCATCATCAATCAAACTTGTATCATCATCAATCAAACTTGTATCACCATCAATCAAACTTATATCATCATCAATCAAACTTGTATCATCATCAATCAAACTTGTATCATCATCAATCAAACTTATATCATCATCAATCAAACTTGTATCATCATCAATCAAACTTGTATCATCATCAATCAAACTTGTATCATCATCAATCAAACTTATATCATCATCAATCAAACTTGTATCATCATCAATCAAACTTGTATCATCATCAATCAAACTTGTATCATCATCAATCAAACTTGTATCATCATCAATCAAACTTATATCATCATCAATCAAACTTGTATCATCATCAATCAAACTTGTATCACCATCAATCAAACTTATATCATCATCAATCAAACTTGTATCATCATCAATCAAACTTGTATCATCATCAATCAAACTTATATCATCATCAATCAAACTTGTATCATCATCAATCAAACTTGTATCATCATCAATCAAAACTATCTCCTTATTTAAGACTCACGGTCCTTCACTTGGGCTTCACGGTGGCAGAGGGGTTAGTGCGTCTGCCTCACAATACGAAGGTCCTGCAGTCCTGGGTTCAAATCCAGGCTCTGGATCTTTCTGTGTGGAGTTTGCATGTTCTCCCCGTGAATGCGTGGGTTCCCTCCGGGTACTCCGGCTTCCTCCCACCTCCAAAGACATGCACCTGGGGATAGGTTGATTGGCAACACTAAATTGGCCCTAGTGTGTGAATGTGAGTGTGAATGTTGTCTGTCTATCTGTGTTGGCCCTGCGATGAGGTGGCGACTTGTCCAGGGTGTACCCCGCCTTCCGCCCGATTGTAGCTGAGATAGGCGCCAGCGCCCCCCGCGACCCCAAAAGGGAATAAGCGGTAGAAAATGGATGGATGGATGGGTCCTTCACTTCTAAGATTACACTCTGCAAGGCTTTTGGGGGAAAATATTTCATATTTTGTGTTAATGCCAAATACAAAACCCATTTGTATTTCACCAAAAGAATATAAAAAAACAAAAAACAAATATATAACTGACAGATCTGAAGTTGATCTACAGATTTAAGCAATGAAAGTAAAGGAGGAAAAAATGATGACTTATTTTTAACCCTTTTATGAGTGGGACCCTTTTGGGTCCCTGAGACTTTTAGTGGGATTTTTTTTGTCAAAGCTCCTAACATAATAATGAATCAAAATCAAATGTTATGAATCATTGACTTAATTATGGCTCACATTACTTCACATCAAATATAAAATAGTGCATATTTTGTGTTATTAGCAAAACAAAACATTTTATTTGGCCAAAATTGTATAGAAAACTTAAAAAAAAATTAAATAGTAATTAAAAAATATATATACATACACATTGTGTTGGCCCTGCGATGAGACTTGTCCAGGGTGTACCCGGCCTTCCGCCTGATTGTAGCTGAGATAGGCACCAGCGACCCCAAAGGGAATAAGCGGTAGAAAATGGATGGATATATATAAATATACATATACCTGTACCCCAAAAGGGAATAAGCGGTAGAAAATGGATGGATGGATATATATATATATATATATATGTATACATGTATAAATAATTGACAGATAGATCTGAAGTTGAAAGATTCATGCATTGCAAGTAAAAAAAAAGGACATTTTTAACCCTTTTATGAGTGGGACCCATTTGGGTCCCTGAGAGTTTTAGTGGGATTTTTTTGTCAACACTCAAAACATAACAACGAATCAAAATCAAATGTTATGAATTATTGACTTAATTATGGCTCACATTACTTCACATCTATTATGAAATACTTACTGGGGAAAATATTGCATATATTGTGTTATTGGCAAAACAAAACATTTTATTTGGCCAAAATAGTATATAAAACATTTAAAAAAATTAAATAATAAAAAATAAATATATATATATATATATAATTGACAGATAGATCTGAAGTTGAAAGATTCAAGCATTGCAAGTAAAAAATAAATGAAATAAATGGACATATTTTGAACCCTTATATAAGTGTGACTCTTTTGGGTCCCTGAGAGTTTTAGTGGGATTTTCTTTTTAAAAACGGTCGATACTGTAAAATAATAATGAATCAAAATAAATATTGTTATGAATTATTGACTCATTTGAGGCTTCACATGAAAACAATGTAGTTTGTGTTTTTGCAGGATTTTCTTGGACAAAAAGGAGGTGAAAAGGAACTTTTATGCGGACAGGAAGTTGTCATTGTGTGCGACCAGCAATGATGTTCCCCTTCTCCGTGTGACATGTAAACAATGATGTTCCCCTTCTCCGTGTGACATGTAAACAATGATGTTCCCCTTCTCCGTGTGACATGTAAACAATGATGTTCCCCTTCTCCGTGTGACATGTAAACAATGATGTTCCCCTTCTCTGTGTGACATGTAAACAATGATGTTCCCCTTCTCCGTGTGACATGTAAACAATGATGTTCCCCTTCTCCGTGTGACATGTAAACAATGATGTTCCCCTTCTCTGTGTGACATGTAAACAATGATGTTCCCCTTCTCCGTGTGACATGTAAACAATGATGTTCCCCTTCTCCGTGTGACATGTAAACAATGATGTTCCCCTTCTCCGTGTGACATGTAAACAATGATGTTCCCCTTCTCCGTGTGACATGTAAACAATGATGTTCCCCTTCTCCGTGTGACATGTAAACAATGATGTTCCCCTTCTCCGTGTGACATGTAAACAATGATGTTCCCCTTCTCCGTGTGACATGTAAACAATGATGTTCCCCTTCTCCGTGTGACATGTAAACAATGATGTTCCCCTTCTCCGTGTGACATGTAAACAATGATGTTCCCCTTCTCCGTGTGACATGTAAACAATGATGTTCCCCTTCTCTGTGTGACATGTAAACAATGATGTTCCCCTTCTCCGTGTGACATGTAAACAATGATGTTCCCCTTCTCCGTGTGACATGTAAACAATGATGTTCCCCTTCTCCGTGTGACATGTAAACAATGATGTTCCCCTTCTCCGTGTGACATGTAAACAATGATGTTCCCCTTCTCCATGTGACATGTAAACAATGATGTTCCCCTTCTCCGTGTGACATGTAAACAATGATGTTCCCCTTCTCCGTGTGACATGTAAACAATGATGTTCCCCTTCTCTGTGTGACATGTAAACAATGATGTTCCCCTTCTCCGTGTGACATGTAAACAATGATGTTCCCCTTCTCCGTGTGACATGTAAACAATGATGTTCCCCTTCTCCGTGTGACATGTAAACAATGATGTTCCCCTTCTCCGTGTGACATGTAAACAATGATGTTCCCCTTCTCTGTGTGACATGTAAACAATGATGTTCCCCTTCTCCGTGTGACATGTAAACAATGATGTTCCCCTTCTCCGTGTGACATGTAAACAATGATGTTCCCCTTCTCTGTGTGACATGTAAACAATGATGTTCCCCTTCTCCGTGTGACATGTAAACAATGATGTTCCCCTTCTCCGTGTGACATGTAAACAATGATGTTCCCCTTTTCCGTGTGACATGTAAACAATGATGTTCCCCTTTTCCGTGTGACATGTAAACAATGATGTTCCCCTTCTCCGTGTGACATGTAAACAATGATGTTCCCCTTCTCCATGTGACATGTAAACAATGATGTTCCCCTTCTCCGTGTGACATGTAAACAATGATGTTCCCCTTCTCCGTGTGACATGTAAACAATGATGTTCCCCTTCTCCATGTGACATGTAAACAATGATGTTCCCCTTCTCCGTGTGACATGTAAACAATGATGTTCCCCTTTTCCGTGTGACATGTAAACAATGATGTTCCCCTTCTCCGTGTGACATGTAAACAATGATGTTCCCCTTCTCCGTGTGACATGTAAACAATGATGTTCCCCTTTTCCGTGTGACATGTAAACAATGATGTTCCCCTTCTCCGTGTGACATGTAAACAATGATGTTCCCCTTCTCCGTGTGACATGTAAACAATGATGTTCCCCTTCTCCATGTGACATGTAAACAATGATGTTCCCCTTCTCCGTGTGACATGTAAACAATGATGTTCCCCTTCTCCGTGTGACATGTAAACAATGATGTTCCCCTTCTCCGTGTGACATGTAAACAATGATGTTCCCCTTCTCCGTGTGACATGTAAACAATGATGTTCCCCTTCTCCGTGTGACATGTAAACAATGATGTTCCCCTTCTCCGTGTGACATGTAAACAATGATGTTCCCCTTCTCCGTGTGACATGTAAACAATGATGTTCCCCTTCTCTGTGTGACATGTAAACAATGATGTTCCCCTTCTCTGTGTGACATGTAAACAATGATGTTCCCCTTCTCCGTGTGACATGTAAACAATGATGTTCCCCTTCTCCGTGTGACATGTAAACAATGATGTTCCCCTTCTCCGTGTGACATGTAAACAATGATGTTCCCCTTCTCCGTGTGACATGTAAACAATGATGTTCCCCTTCTCCGTGTGACACGTAAACAATGATGTTCCCCTTCTCCGTGTGACACGTAAACAATGATGTTCCCCTTCTCCGTGTGACATGTAAACAATGATGTTCCCCTTCTCCGTGTGACATGTAAACAATGATGTTCCCCTTCTCCGTGTGACATGTAAACAATGATGTTCCCCTTCTCCGTGTGACATGTAAACAATGATGTTCCCCTTCTCCGTGTGACATGTAAACAATGATGTTCCCCTTCTCCGTGTGACATGTAAACAATGATGTTCCCCTTCTCCGTGTGACATGTAAACAATGATGTTCCCCTTCTCCGTGTGACATGTAAACAATGATGTTCCCCTTCTCCGTGTGACATGTAAACAATGATGTTCCCCTTCTCCGTGTGACATGTAAACAATGATGTTCCCCTTCTCCGTGTGACATGTAAACAATGATGTTCCCCTTCTCCGTGTGACATGTAAACAATGATGTTCCCCTTCTCCGTGTGACATGTAAACAATGATGTTCCCCTTCTCCGTGTGACATGTAAACAATGATGTTCCCCTTCTCCGTGTGACATGTAAACAATGATGTTCCCCTTCTCCGTGTGACATGTAAACAATGATGTTCCCCTTCTCCGTGTGACATGTAAACAATGATGTTCCCCTTCTCCGTGTGACATGTAAACAATGATGTTCCCCTTCTCCGTGTGACATGTAAACAATGATGTTCCCCTTCTCTGTGTGACATGTAAACAATGATGTTCCCCTTCTCCGTGTGACATGTAAACAATGATGTTCCCCTTCTCCGTGTGACATGTAAACAATGATGTTCCCTTTCTCCGTGTGACATGTAAACAATGATGTTCCCCTTCTCCGTGTGACACGTAAACAATGATGTTCCCCTTCTCCGTGTGACATGTAAACAATGATGTTCCCCTTCTCCGTGTGACATGTAAACAATGATGTTCCCCTTCTCCGTGTGACATGTAAACAATGATGTTCCCCTTCTCCGTGTGACATGTAAACAATGATGTTCCCCTTCTCCGTGTGACACGTAAACAATGATGTTCCCCTTCTCCGTGTGACATGTAAACAATGATGTTCCCCTTCTCCGTGTGACATGTAAACAATGATGTTCCCCTTCTCCGTGTGACATGTAAACAATGATGTTCCCCTTCTCCGTGTGACATGTAAACAATGATGTTCCCCTTCTCCGTGTGACATGTAAACAATGATGTTCCCCTTCTCCGTGTGACATGTAAACAATGATGTTCCCCTTCTCCGTGTGACATGTAAACAATGATGTTCCCCTTCTCCGTGTGACATGTAAACAATGATGTTCCCCTTCTCCGTGTGACATGTAAACAATGATGTTCACCTTCTCCGTGTGACATGTAAACAATGATGTTCCCCTTCTCCGTGTGACATGTAAACAATGATGTTCCCCTTCTCCGTGTGACATGTAAACAATGATGTTCCCCTTCTCCGTGTGACACGTAAACAATGATGTTCCCCTTCTCCGTGTGACACGTAAACAATGATGTTCCCCTTCTCCGTGTGACATGTAAACAATGATGTTCCCCTTCTCCGTGTGACATGTAAACAATGATGTTCCCCTTCTCCGTGTGACATGTAAACAATGATGTTCCCCTTCTCCGTGTGACATGTAAACAATGATGTTCCCCTTCTCCGTGTGACATGTAAACAATGATGTTCCCCTTCTCCGTGTGACATGTAAACAATGATGTTCCCCTTCTCCGTGTGACATGTAAACAATGATGTTCCCCTTCTCCGTGTGACATGTAAACAATGATGTTCCCCTTCTCCGTGTGACATGTAAACAATGATGTTCCCCTTCTCCGTGTGACATGTAAACAACAGCAGTTGGAAGCCAGGACATGAAATAAGGAGGCCGGGAGCCTTCAAAGTAAACTTTCTCCTGCTTTGGAAGGTGAACAACATCACAATGGCCGCCGCCTCCTTGCATGTTCGCTGTGAAATAGTTAGGACACCGCAGAGAAGGAACAACATGGCGGAGGGAAGGTAAGTGGTCATGTGACATAGATGCCCCGCCCCCGCAGGAGGAGACATGTCTCAGCTGACACACTAAGTGTCGACGAGCGTGTGTGTTTGTTTGGCTGCCAGCCTGACCTTTGACCTGTCTGGATCGCCAGTCTTCAGCCTTCTGGAATCTTCTCCGCTCGCCAGGAATTCATTTCCTCCTGCAGGCTAGCTGCGCCTGGGTCATGTGACCCGCCTCTGCTCGCCGTGACATCACACCCTAGTCCTGGTCCTAGTCTGGTCTGGTCCTAATCCTTGTCTGCTCAGGTTCTAGTCTGGCCCTGGTCTGGTTTGGTCTGATCGTAGTCTAACCCACCTGATGGACTGGTCCTGGTCCTAGTCTGCTCATGGTCAGGTCCAGGTCTGGTCCTGGTCCTGGTCCTAGTCTGGTCTGGTCCTAATCCTTGTCTGGTCAGGTTCTAGTCTGGCCCTGGTCTGGTTTGGTCTGATCGTAGTCTAGCCCACCTGCTGGACTGGTCCTGGTCTTAGTCTGCTCCTGGTCAGTTCCAGGCCTGGTCCTAGTCCTGGCCCTAGTCTGCTCCTGGTCAGGTCCAGGTCTGGTCCTGGTCCTGGTCCTAGTCTGGTCTGGTCCTAATCCTTGTCTGGTCAGGTTCTAGTCTGGCCCTGGTCTGGTTTGGTCTGATCGTAGTCTAGCCCACCTGCTGGACTGGTCCTGGTCTTAGTCTGCTCCTGGTCAGTTCCAGGCCTGGTCCTAGTCCTGGCCCTAGTCTGCTCCTGGTCAGGTCCAGGTCTGGTCCTGGTCCTGGTCCTAGTCTGGTCTGGTCCTAATCCTTGTCTGGTCAGGTTCTAGTCTGGCCCTGGTCTGGTTTGGTCTGATCGTAGTCTAGCCCACCTGCTGGACTGGTCCTGGTCTTAGTCTGCTCCTGGTCAGTTCCAGGCCTGGTCCTAGTCCTGGCCCTAGTCTGCTCCTGGTCAGGTCCAGGTCTGGTCCTGGTCCTGGTCCTAGTCTGGTCTGGTCCTGGTCTGGTCTGGTCCTGGTCTGGTCCTAATCGTTGTCTGGTCAGGTTCTAGTCTGACCCTGGTCTGGTTTGGTCTGATCGTAGTCTAGCCCACCTGCTGGACTGGTCCTGGTCTTAGTCTGCTCCTGGTCAGTTCCAGGCCTGGTCCCAGTCCTGGCCCTAGTCTGCTCCTGGTCAGGTCCAGGTCTGGTCCTGTTCCTGGTCCTATTCTGGTCTGGTCCTAATCCTTGTCTGGTCAGGTTATAGTCTAGCCCTGGTCTGGTTTGGTCTGATCGTAGTCTGGTTTGGTCCTGGTCTGGTCCTGGTCCTGGTCTGCCGTGCTGCTCCTTCATGGCAGCTGCGTGACATTCCGGGTCACAGAGAGGCCGCTTCCTTCAGACATGCGGTAGCGGGCAGGAAGTGATTAGCAGTGTAATTGGGCCTTTCACAATAAAAGAGGCTGATTGAGCTGTCACATGAGTGTGCACGAGCTCACGTGCACTACAGAGTGACTGATGTGTTTCATACTGGATCATGTTGCTTGGCGCCATCTGGCATGCTAGCCTTTCACCTGGTGGCAGGCTAATGCTAGCATGCTAACGTTTTATGCTAGCATTGTAGCCAGTTTGTCATTGATGGTTTGTCAAATGTTAAGCTGCTATTATTAAATAGGTGTAGAATTGTTTGGTTGTGGACAAGTAAGAAGTAACAGGTGGACTAGTAAGAAGTAACAGGTGGACAAGTAAGAAGTAACAGGTGGACAAGTAAGAAGTAACAGGTGGACAAGTAAGAAGTAACAGGTGGACTAGTAAGAAGTAACAGGTGGACTAGTAAGAAGTAACAGGTGGACTAGTAAGAAGTAACAGGTGGACAAGTAAGAAGTAACAGGTGGACTAGTAAGAAGTAACAGGTGGACAAGTAAGAAGTAACAGGTGGACAAGTAAGAAGTAACAGGTGGACTAGTAAGAAGTAACAGGTGGACTAGTAAGAAGTAACAGGTGGACTAGTAAGAAGTAACAGGTGGACTAGTAAGAAGTAACAGGTGGACAAGTAAGAAGTAACAGGTGGACTAGTAAGAAGTAACAGGTGGACTAGTAAGAAGTAACAGGTGGACAAGTAAGAAGTAACAGGTGGACTAGTAAGAAGTAACAGGTGGACAAGTAAGAAGTAACAGGTGGACTAGTAAGAAGTAACAGGTGGACAAGTAAGAAGTAACAGGTGGACAAGTAAGAAGTAACAGGTGGACTAGTAAGAAGTAACAGGTGGACAAGTAAGAAGTAACAGGTGGACTAGTAAGAAGTAACAGGTGGACAAGTAAGAAGTAACAGGTGGACTAGTAAGAAGTAACAGGTGGACTAGTAAGAAGTAACAGGTGGACAAGTAAGAAGTAACAGGTGGACTAGTAAGAAGTAACAGGTGGACAAGTAAGAAGTAACAGGTGGACTAGTAAGAAGTAACAGGTGGACTAGTAAGAAGTAACAGGTGGACAAGTAAGAAGTAACAGGTGGACAAGTAAGAAGTAACAGGTGGACAAGTAAGAAGTAACAGGTGGACTAGTAAGAAGTAACAGGTGGACTAGTAAGAAGTAACAGGTGGACTAGTAAGAAGTAACAGGTGGACTAGTAAGAAGTAACAGGTGGACTAGTAAGAAGTAACAGGTGGACTAGTAAGAAGTAACAGGTGGACTAGTAAGAAGTAACAGGTGGACTAGTAAGAAGTAACAGGTGGACTAGTAAGAAGTAACAGGTGGACAAGTAAGAAGTAACAGGTGGACTAGTAAGAAGTAACAGGTGGACTAGTAAGAAGTAACAGGTGGACAAGTAAGAAGTAACAGGTGGACTAGTAAGAAGTAACAGGTGGACAAGTAAGAAGTAACAGGTGGACTAGTAAGAAGTAACAGGTGGACAAGTAAGAAGTAACAGGTGGACAAGTAAGAAGTAACAGGTGGACAAGTAAGAAGTAACAGGTGGACTAGTAAGAAGTAACAGGTGGACAAGTAAGAAGTAACAGGTGGACAAGTAAGAAGTAACAGGTGGACTAGTAAGAAGTAACAGGTGGACAAGTAAGAAGTAACAGGTGGACAAGTAAGAAGTAACAGGTGGACAAGTAAGAAGTAACAGGTGGACTAGTAAGAAGTAACAGGTGGACTAGTAAGAAGTAACAGGTGGACTAGTAAGAAGTAACAGGTGGACAAGTAAGAAGTAACAGGTGGACTAGTAAGAAGTAACAGGTGGACAAGTAAGAAGTAACAGGTGGACAAGTAAGAAGTAACAGGTGGACTAGTAAGAAGTAACAGGTGGACTAGTAAGAAGTAACAGGTGGACTAGTAAGAAGTAACAGGTGGACTAGTAAGAAGTAACAGGTGGACAAGTAAGAAGTAACAGGTGGACTAGTAAGAAGTAACAGGTGGACTAGTAAGAAGTAACAGGTGGACAAGTAAGAAGTAACAGGTGGACTAGTAAGAAGTAACAGGTGGACAAGTAAGAAGTAACAGGTGGACTAGTAAGAAGTAACAGGTGGACAAGTAAGAAGTAACAGGTGGACAAGTAAGAAGTAACAGGTGGACTAGTAAGAAGTAACAGGTGGACAAGTAAGAAGTAACAGGTGGACTAGTAAGAAGTAACAGGTGGACAAGTAAGAAGTAACAGGTGGACTAGTAAGAAGTAACAGGTGGACTAGTAAGAAGTAACAGGTGGACAAGTAAGAAGTAACAGGTGGACTAGTAAGAAGTAACAGGTGGACAAGTAAGAAGTAACAGGTGGACTAGTAAGAAGTAACAGGTGGACTAGTAAGAAGTAACAGGTGGACAAGTAAGAAGTAACAGGTGGACAAGTAAGAAGTAACAGGTGGACAAGTAAGAAGTAACAGGTGGACTAGTAAGAAGTAACAGGTGGACTAGTAAGAAGTAACAGGTGGACTAGTAAGAAGTAACAGGTGGACTAGTAAGAAGTA
>NC_084627.1:6909079-6919079 GCF_033978795.1 Nerophis ophidion
TTGCAGCCTGTAAACAATCAAGCTTCAAAATAAAAGCACAGCAGTAAAACACATCTCTCAGGCTTCAGAATAAAAGCACGTCAGTAAAAGACATCCTGCAGCATGTAAACGGTCAGGTTTCAAAATAAAAGCACGCCAGTAAAAGACATCTTGCTGCCTGTAAACTGTCAGGCTTCAAAATAAAAGCACATTATTAAAACACATCTGTCAGGCTTCTAAATAAAAGCACACCAGTAAAAGACATCCTGCAGCATGTAAACGGTATAGGTTTCAAAATAAAAGCACCCCAGCAAAAGACATCTTGCAGCCTGTAAACGGTCAGGCTTCAAAATAAAAGCACGCCAGTAAAAGACATCCTGCGGCCTGTAAACGGTCAGGCTTCAAAATAAAAGCACAGCAGTAAAACACATCTGTCAGGCTTCAAAATAAAGGCACGCCAGTAAAAGACATCCTGCAGCATGTAAACGATTAAGTTTCAAAATAAAAGCACGCCAGTAAAAGACATCTTGCGGCCTGTAAATGGTCAGGCTTCAAAATAAAAGCACAGCATTAAAACACATCTGTCAGGCTTCAAAATAAAAGCACACCAGTAAAAAACATCCTGCAGCATGTAAATGGTCAGGTTTCAAAATAAAAGCACGCCAGTAATAGACATCTTGCAGCCTCTAAACTGTCAGGCTTCAAAATAAAAGCACAGTATTAAAACACATCTGTCAGGGTTCAAAATAAAAGCACGCCAGTAAAAGACATCCTGCAGCATGTAAACGGTCAGGTTTCAAAATAAAAGCACCCCAGCAAAAGACATCTTGCAGCCAGTAAACGGTCAGGCTTCAAAATAAAAGCACAGCAGTAAAACACATCTGTCAGGTTTCCAGAATATAAGCACACCAGTAAAAGACATCCTGGATCATGTAAACGGTCAGGTTTCAAAATAAAAGCATGCCAGTAAAACACCCTGCACTTTGTCAACGGTCAGGTTTCAAAATAAAAGCATTTCAGTAAAACACATCCTGCAGCCTGTCAACGCTCAGGCTTCAAAATAAAATCCCAGCAGTAAAACTCATCCGTCAGGCTTCAAAATAAAAGCCCGCCAGTTGAAGAAATCCTGCAGCATGTAAACGGTCAGGTTTAAAAATAAAAGCACCCCAGTAAAAAACATCCTGCCGCATGTAAATGATCAGGTTTCAAAATAAAAGCATGCCAGTAAAACACATCTTGCAGCCTGTGAACAGTCAGGTTTCAAAATATCAGCATGGCAGTAAAACACATCCTAGACCTAGAGCCTGCATATGGTCAGACTTCAAAATAAAAGCACAGCAGTAAACATGGCGTGTCGCACACGTCACTGCACAGGTGACCGTGGCAACATGGGGGCGGGGCTTGGACAGGTAGCATGGACTGTGGAGAAAGGTGATGGTCTTAAAGACGGAAACATTATTGTTGTGTAATGGTAATAATGTAACATTTCAAAATAAATATCTGGTAATAATATTCCTGTTTTGTTGTTTATGCTCCATCCTTCCTGCCATGTTTCACACGCCTCTCACTTTAGCACAACTTGGGTTTGATTGTGACAGGAAGTGAGGAAGCAGAAAAAGGAAGCAGTTTGTTAGCTAGCGAGTCAAAAATAAACACTTTTGTTTGTGTGCACGCTCTGTTAGTAATGAGCGTTTAGCACGTTAGCACGTTAGCGGGGGACTGTGTGCTCGTCATGGTGGCGTGTAACCGCCGCAGATGCTGTGCGTGTGTGTTCACATCTGGACGCCATCACAACCGCCCGCCTGCGTGTGTGTGTGTGTGTGTGTGTGTGTGTGTGTGTGTGTGTGTGTGTGTGTGTGTGTGTGTGTGTGTGTGGGTGCGTGTGTGTGTGTGTGTGTGTGTGTGTGTGTGTGTGTGCGTGTGCGCTGCGACTCAATGTGACCTGATGGTCTCTTCAACGCCGGGAGGTTGTGTGGTCCGCAAGATGGCCGCCAGTAGAACTCAGCGGTCACGTGACTCGCTGGCCGCCGCGTGAACCACTACACCGCGTGCAGACGTGAAAACATGAATGAACGCGGCGTCCACACGCACCCGGGAGGTGTTAATCGTGGGCCGCCGGCGCCGCCAGCGTGCTTTGCGTCACGGCTGCAAGGTCGGCGTGACCTTGGTGTAACACCTTGCCGCACACCTGAACACACCCCCTCCTCCCAGCCCACACCGGGCAGCACGGGGATGCTAACGAGCGCCTACTGGCCCTGGAACGCGGGGCGAGCTGGCGTTTGCTGGCGTGCCAACGTTCCTCGTTAAAGTGGCGTTCATAACGTCAACTTTGATGAGCTCGTTAAGACACGGAATGTTTCACAGCGACAGCATGGAAAATATTAGCAGCATGGAAAATATTACTGGCAAGAAATATTGTAGCAATATCAACGACAACACTCACACACGCACACACACACACACACACACACACACACACACACACACACACATAGTTAGAGATGGTACATTGATATTAAAACCAATACAGTACCTACTCCTGATACCTCCTACTCACCTGTACCAGGTGTGTGTGTGTGTGTGTGTGTGTGTGTGTGTGTGTGTGTGTGTGTGTGTGTGTGTGTGTGTGTGTGTGTGAGTGAGTGAATAAAATCTGATGGTTTATTCCAACATTTGCAAATGAGCTGATAATGAAGTTGTTTAGGGGCGGCATGGCATAGTGGGTAGAGCGGCCGTGCCAGAAACCTGAGGGTTGCAGGTTCGCTTCCCACCTACTGACATCCAAATCGCTGCCGTTGTGTCCTTGGGCAGGACACTTCACCCTTTGCCCCCGGTGCCGCTCACACTGGTGAATGAATGATGAATGAATGACAGGTGGTGGGGCCGTAGGTGCAAACTGGCAGCCACGCTTCTGTCAGTCTACCCCACTGATGTAGCTTACCACCACCATCGTGTGAATGAATGATGGGTTCCCACTTCTCTGTGAGCGCTTTGAGTATCTAACAATAGAAAAGCACGATATAAATGTCATCCATTATTATTATTATTATTAAGTTTTGGTGACAGTGTTTAAGTTAGCAGGTGGCAGTAGTTGTGATCGGCCAAAGAAAGATGGAGGAGTGTTTAAAAAGTCGACATGGAATGATGTAGTACTTCCTGCAGGGAAAAGAGATAGATGTAGTACTTCCTGCAGGAAACAGAGATGGATGTAGTACTTCCTGCAGGAAAAAGAGATGGATGTAGTACTTCCTGCAGGGAACAGAGGTGGATGTAGTACTTCCTGCAGGAAACAGAGATGGATGTAGTACTTCCTGCAGGAAACAGAGATGGGTGCAGTACTTCCTGCAAGAAACAGAGGTGGATGTAGTACTTCCTGCAGGAAACAGAGATGGATGTAGTACTTCCTGCAGGAAACAGAGATGGATGTAGTACTTCCTGCAGGAAACAGAGATGGATGTAGTACTTCCTGCAGGAAACAGAGATGGATGTAGTACTTCCTGCAGGAAACAGAGATGGGTGCAGTACTTCCTGCAAGAAACAGAGATGGATGTAGTACTTCCTGCAGGAAACAGAGATGGGTGCAGTACTTCCTGCAAGAAACAGAGATGGATGTAGTACTTCCTGCAGGAAACAGAGATGGATGTAGTACTTCCTGCAGGAAACAGAGATGGATGTAGTACTTCCTGCAGGAAACAGAGATGTGTGTAGTACTTCCTGCAAGAAACAGAGGTGGATGTAGTACTTCCTGCAGGAAACAGAGATGGGTGCAGTACTTCCTGCAAGAAACAGAGATGGATGTAGTACTTCCTGCAGGAAACAGAGATGGATGTAGTACTTCCTGCAGGAAACAGAGATGGATGTAGTACTTCCTGCAGGAAACAGAGATGGATGTAGTACTTCCTGCAGGAAACAGAGATAGATGTAGTACTTCCTGCAGGAAACAGAGATGTATGTAGTACTTCCTGCAGGAAACAGAGATGGATGTAGTACTTCCTGCAGGGAAAAGAGATGGATGTAGTACTTCCTGCAGGAAAAAGAGATGGATGTAGTACTTCCTGCAGGGAACAGAGGTGGATGTAGTACTTCCTGCAGGAAACAGAGATGGATGTAGTACTTCCTGCAGGAAACAGAGATGGATGTAGTACTTCCTGCAGGGAACAGAGGTGGATGTAGTACTTCCTGCAGGAAACAGAGATGGATGTAGTACTTCCTGCAGGAAACAGAGATGGATGTAGTACTTCCTGCAGGAAACAGAGATGGATGTAGTACTTCCTGCAGGAAACAGAGATGGATGTAGTACTTCCTGCAGGAAACAGAGATGGGTGCAGTACTTCCTGCAAGAAACAGAGATGGATGTAGTACTTCCTGCAGGAAACAGAGATGGGTGCAGTACTTCCTGCAAGAAACAGAGATGGATGTAGTACTTCCTGCAGGAAACAGAGATGGATGTAGTACTTCCTGCAGGAAACAGAGATGGATGTAGTACTTCCTGCAGGAAACAGAGATGTGTGTAGTACTTCCTGCAAGAAACAGAGGTGGATGTAGTACTTCCTGCAGGAAACAGAGATGGGTGCAGTACTTCCTGCAAGAAACAGAGATGGATGTAGTACTTCCTGCAGGAAACAGAGATGGATGTAGTACTTCCTGCAGGAAACAGAGATGGATGTAGTACTTCCTGCAGGAAACAGAGATGGATGTAGTACTTCCTGCAGGAAACAGAGATAGATGTAGTACTTCCTGCAGGAAACAGAGATGTATGTAGTACTTCCTGCAGGAAACAGAGATGGATGTAGTACTTCCTGCAGGAAACAGAGGTGGATGTAGTACTTCCTGCAGGAAACAGAGATGGATGTAGTACTTCCTGCAGGAAACAGAGATGGATGTAGTACTTCCTGCAGGAAACAGAGATGGATGTAGTACTTCCTGCAGGAAACAGAGATGGATGTAGTACTTCCTGCAGGAAACAGAGGTGGATGTAGTACTTCCTGCAAGAAACAGAGATGGATGTAGTATTTCCTGCAGGAAACAAAGATAGATGTAGTACTTCCTGCAGGAAACAGAGATGGATTTAGTACTTCCTGCAAGAAACAGAGATGGATGTAGTACTTCCTGCAGGAAACAGAGATGGATATAGTACTTCCTGCAGGAAACAGAGATGGATGTAGTACTTCCTGCAGGAAACAGAGATGGATGTAGTACTTCCTGCAGGAAACAGAGGTGGATGTAGTACTTCCTGCAGGAAACAGATGGGTGTAGTACTTCCTGCAGGAAACAGAGATGGGTGTAGTATTTCCTGCAGGAAACAGAGATGGATGTAGTACTTCCTGCAGGGAACAGAGATGGATGTAGTACTTCCTGCAGGAAACAGAGATGGATTTAGTACTTCCTGCAGGGAACAGAGATGGATTTAGTACTTCCTGCAGGGAACAGAGGTGGATGTAGTACTTCCTGCAGGAAACAGAGATGGATGTAGTACTTCCTGCAGGGAACAGAGATGGATGTAGTACTTCCTGCAGGAAACAGAGATGGATGTAGTACTTCCTGCAGGAAACAGAGATGGGTGTAGTACTTCCTGCAGGAAACAGAGATGGATGTAGTACTTCCTGCAGGAAACAGAGATGGGTGTAGTACTTCCTGCAGGAAACAGAGATGGATGTAGTACTTCCTGCAGGAAACAGAGGTGGATGTAGTACTTCCTGCAGGAAACAGAGATGGATGTAGTACTTCCTGCAGGAAACAGAGGTGGATGTAGTACTTCCTGCAGGAAACAGAGATGGATGTAGTACTTCCTGCAGGAAACAGAGATGGATGTAGTACTTCCTGCAGGAAACAGAGGTGGATGTAGTACTTCCTGCAGGAAACAGAGATGGATGTAGTACTTCCTGCAGGAAACAGAGATGGATGTAGTACTTCCTGCAGGAAACAGAGGTGGATGTAGTACTTCCTGCAGGAAACAGAGATGGATGTAGTACTTCCTGCAGGAAACAGAGATGGATGTAGTACTTCCTGCAGGGAACAGAGGTGGATGTAGTACTTCCTGCAGGAAACAGAGGTGGATGTAGTACTTCCTGCAGGAAACAGAGATGGATGTAGTACTTCCTGCAGGGAACAGAGGTGGATGTAGTACTTCCTGCAGGAAACAGAGGTGGATGTAGTACTTCCTGCAGGAAACAGAGATGGATATAGTACTTCCTGCAGGAAACAGAGATGGATGTAGTACTTCCTGCAGGAAACAGAGGTGGATGTAGTACTTCCTGCAGGAAACAGAGGTGGATGTAGTACTTCCTGCCGGAAACAGAGGTGGATGTAGTACTTCCTGCAGGAAACAGAGATGGATGTAGTACTTCCTGCAGGAAACAGAGATGGATGTAGTACTTCCTGCAGGAAACAGAGATGGATGTAGTACTTCCTGCAGGAAACAGAGATGGATGTAGTACTTCCTGCAGGAAACAGAGGTGGATGTAGTACTTCCTGCAGGAAACAGAGATGGATGTAGTACTTCCTGCAGGAAACAGAGATGGATGTAGTACTTCCTGCAGGAAACAGAGGTGGATGTAGTACTTCCTGCAGGAAACAGAGATGGATGTAGTACTTCCTGCAGGAAACAGAGGTGGATGTAGTACTTCCTGCAGGAAACAGAGATGGATGTAGTACTTCCTGCAGGAAACAGAGATGGATGTAGTACTTCCTGCAGGGAACAGAGGTGGATGTAGTACTTCCTGCAGGAAACAGAGGTGGATGTAGTACTTCCTGCAGGAAACAGAGGTGGATGTAGTACTTCCTGCAGGAAACAGAGATGGATGTAGTACTTCCTGCAGGAAACAGAGATGGATGTAGTACTTCCTGCAGGAAACAGAGGTGGATGTAGTACTTCCTGCAGGAAACAGAGATGGATGTAGTACTTCCTGCAGGAAACAGAGATGGATGTAGTACTTCCTGCAGGAAACAGAGATGGATGTAGTACTTCCTGCAGGAAACAGAGATGGATGTAGTACTTCCTGCAGGAAACAGAGATGGATGTAGTACTTCCTGCAGGAAACAGAGATGGATGTAGTACTTCCTGCAGGAAACAGAGATGGATGTAGTACTTCCTGCAGGAAACAGAGATGGATGTAGTACTTCCTGCAGGAAACAGAGATGGCCTTTGAGCAGAAGAGGGTGGAGAAGTGACAAAGTACAAGTTGCAATGCTGACTTCGGCCTGCAGGAGTCAGCCACCATTACAACCTCCCCACTACAAAAACATCAACAACTTCTTAGGGACCAGTTACCCAGCAGCTGGGTTGAAAACAACCCACAATGGGTCCTTTTCAACCCAGCAGTTTTGAAGACTTTGCCTGGTCCAAGATGGCCGACCTGAGTGCTCAAAGATGTGAGACAACGGGAGGAGGCATCACTCCTCTTCCTTGCTGAATGATTACATGCTCGGGACTTTCACCTGCTTCTTCACGCTTCAGCACACACACACACACACACACACACACACACACACACACACACACACACTGCGTCACTGGACTGTGGACCGGACAGAACCAGGCAGTGGCGCCATGTTCTTATTAGCATTTAGCATCTAGCATGACTGTGTTGAAGTCAGACTCCATCCATCCATCCATTTTCTACCGCTTATTCCCTTTTGGGGTCAGACTCTTCGCTCCCAAAGTGACATTCAGAATAAAAGAGAGGCCTTTATTTTGAAACGCAGGTGAAATGTAAAAGAGCAGGTGTAGGTGATCATGTGATGCAGAGGAGGGAGGGGTTACTCCCCCTGTTTCTGTGTGTGTGTGTCTGTGTGTGTGTGTGTGTGTGTGTGTGTGTGTGTGTGTGTGTGTGTGTCTTCACTGCAGCTGACCAGCACACAAGCGACGTGCGCACCAGAGGCGACGTACACACCAGAACACGGCCACTGACAAACACCTGAGTCAGGTATAGTTGTTCTTTTTCTTCTTAATAGAGTCATGTGACTCTTTCATCATGTGTGTGTGTGTGTTCAGGTGTTCAGGTGTTCAGGTGTTCCTGCACATACGTGCACATCGTAGGTGTGTTGTCAACTTGATTCACAGCAAATATGAAGTATATAAGTCTATAAATACTATGTATGAATATATAAATATGCAGTGTAAATACATACATATGCAGTATATGTATAGAAACATGCAGTATAGTATACAAATATGCGGTGTGAATATATAAATATGCAGTATGGATACATCAATATCATGTATAAATATATACATATAATGTATGAATATATAAATATGCAGTACAATATAAAAATATCATGAATGAGTATATAATTATGCAGTATAAATATATACATATGCAGTACAGATCTTTAAATATATAAACGTATAAATATCATGAAAAAATATTTATATATGATGTGTAAATATCATGTATGATTTATAAAAATGCATAATAAAAATATAAATATTATGCATGAACATGTACATATTCAGTACAACTTGATAAATACCATGTATGAATATTTAAACATGCAGTAAAACTATATAAACACCATGCGTGACATTATATAAATATGCAGTGTGAAAATATCAATATTATGCATAATAATATACGAATGTTGTAAAAATATATAAATACCATGTATGAATACATCAAGTGCAGTAAAACTGTATAAATAACATTTATGAATACCTAAACATGCAGTATAACTACATGAATAGCATGTATAAATATACAAGCATGCAGTATACATACATATAAGCACTATGCATGCAGTATAAGTACACAAGTGTAGGTGTGTACTGAGGAGAAGAAAGTAATACTTGCAATAAGTATTTGTTGACACTAGCAAGTTTCAAATGGATCGTCTTCCTCATGAAAAATGTCAAGAAAAAGTTGAAAGAATAAAAGAGGAAGTGATTATTTCACATCAAGTGCATGTTTACATCTCTGTCGTCATGGCGACTGCATGCTAACGGCGCGCTAACAGCTTGTTAGCTCAGTGGCGCGTGAGGTTACAAGTGTTGCCGCGCGCGCACACACACACACACACACACACACACGCACGCACACACTTTGTAGTCAAGGTCATTGTGTGTTTTGTACACACAGCAGCACAAACACACAATCATGTACACACAACAGCTTCACATCCTGGCTCAACATCACACTGCTTGGGGGGGGCAACACAACACTATGGTACTACACACACATTGTAGTAGACACACACACACACACACACACACACACACACAGTGCGCGTACTAAAGGTGCAGAGTGGAGCCACACAGACAGGATGTACTAAAGTGGTGAGTGTCTGAAAGAATCCAAATAGTACCCATAATGCACCAAGTATGTGAGCATTACTTCAACACAAGAGATGCAAATATAATCAGTGTGCGATTTATCAAGACTGAAAGTGTTGCCGTGTGCGTACAAACATGCTGAGGAGGAGGCGTGTCTCTCAGCACACTAACCTGCTGGCCTGGACCAATCACACGCCTGGAAGAGCAGCCACAGCTGACTTGTGGGGGGAAGAGCAGAAAAGAGAGAGGGCAGATCAACTGGTCTAAAAAGGAGTCTAATTAAAGGCTAAAATATACAAATGAGGTATATATAGGTATGTATATACAGTATAGTTATATATACATCGGTATATTAAGTATGGTTATAGATATAGGTATATATGTATATCAATCAATCAATGTTTACTTATATAGCCGTAAATCACTAGTGTCTCAAACTTAAACCACGACCACATCCTCGGTAGGCCCACATAAGGGCAAGGAAAACTCACACCCAGTGGGACGTCGGTGACAATTATGACCCAGTGTCACTAGATCAGCAACGAACTCTAAGAATTCATCGATAAAGTCCAAATAGGACCCTGGGGGGCGGTAGATAACAGCCAGGTGTAGAGGCAGCTGTGTGACAGACCTCATAGTAAGCACCTCAAACGATTTATATTTATTATTTATGTTAGGACTAAGGTTAAAGTTTTTGTTGTATATTAGTGCGACCCCCCCACCCTTTTTAAGGGGACGGGCAATATGCGC
>NC_084627.1:6921579-6934079 GCF_033978795.1 Nerophis ophidion
TCGTCATCGGGGTGGCCGTCTCCAAGATGGCGTCCGCCAGGAAGCGGGCGCAGACGGTGGGCTTCAGCAGCTGCGCCGTGGTCAACTTCCGCGACGGCCACCTGTGTCTCTCCTGGAGGGTGGGCGACTTCCGCCGCCACCACCTGGTGGAGGGCACGGCACGCGCTCAGATCGTGCACTCCGCCGTGCACGCCACCGGCAAGGTGGACATGACCTACAAGGACCTTGGCCTCCAGCAGCCGGACGTGGTCCTGGTCACGCCCGCCACCATCTGCCACCGCATCGCCGCCAGCAGCCCGCTCTACGGGATGAGTCCGGCCCGGCTGCGGCGCTCCCACTTGGAGGTGGTGGTGTCCTTCACCTACACCGACGACAGCACGGGGACGCTGCACCAGACCCGCACCTCCTACACGCCGCACGACATCCTCTGGGGACACGTCTTCCAGGAGATGATCCGCGCCACCAAGAGGCGCTACACCGTGGACTACCACCTCTTCCACCAGACCGCCAAGGTGCTGATGCCCGAGCTCAGCGCCCAGGTCTTCCGGCTCAAGAAGCGCTCGCCGCGGCCGGGATCGTCTCCCGACTCGCGTCGCCCTGGCAACCTACTCCACCCGCCCCTGGTGACGGTGCGGTCGGCCGAGGAAGAGCGCCCGGCCGAGACCATCCCACACCCTGACGTGCTAACGCCATCTGACGTGCTAACGCCGCCTGACGTGCTAATACCACCTGTTGACCTAACACCGTCTCACATGCTAACGCTGCCAGTCCCGCTGATGTCACCTGACATGCTAACATCGCCTGTTGCGCTAATGCCACCTGATGCCACACGCAGAGAAATGTGAAGCCTCACATAACCAAGATGACCTGTTGCGCTAACACCCTCTGACATGCTAGCACCACTTGTTTGGCTAACACCCTCTGACATGCTAGCACCACTTGTTTGGCTAACACCCTCTGACATGCTAGCACCACCTGTTGCGCTAACACCCTCTGACATGCTAGCACCACCTGTTGCGCTAACACCCTCTGACATGCTAGCACCACCTGTTGCACTAACACCCTCTGACATGCTAGCACCACCTGTTGCGCTAACACCCTCTGACATGCTAGCACCACTTGTTGCGCTAACACCCTCTGACATGCTAACGCTGCCTGTTGCATTAACGCCACATGCATGCTAACACCACCTGTTGCGCTGACATCCCAATGTGCCTGTTGCACTAATGTCACCTGACATGCTAGCACCGCCTGTTACGCTAACACCATCTGACATGCTAATATCACTTGTTGCGCTAACACCCTCTGACATGCTAGCACCACCTGTTGCGCTGACATGCCAATGGCACCTGTTGCGCTCACGCCACCTGACATGCTAATATCACCAGTTGCACTAACACCCTCTGACATGCTAGCACCACCTGTTGCGCTGACATGCCAATGGCGCCTGTTGCGCTCACGCCACCTGACATGCTAATATCACCAGTTGCACTAACACCATCTGACATGCTAATATCACCTGTTGCGCTAACACCCTCTGACATGCTAGCACCACCTAATGCGCTGACATGCCAATGGCACCTGTTGCGCTCACGCCACCTGACATGCTAATATCACCAGTTGCACTAACACCCTCTGACATGTTAGCACCACCTGTTGCGCTGACATGCCAATGGCGCCTGTTGCGCTCACGCCACCTGACATGCTAATATCACCAGTTGCACTAACACCATCTGACATGCTAATATCACCTGTTGCGCTAACACCCTCTGACATGCTAGCACCACCTGTTGCGCTGACATGCCAATGGCGCCTGTTGCGCTCACGCCACCTGACATGCTAATATCACCAGTTGTGCTAACACCCTCTGACATGCTAGCACCACCTGTTGCGCTGACATGCCAATGGCGCTTGTTGCGCTCACGCCACCTGACATGCTAAGACCACATGTTGCACTAACACGTATCTGACATGTTAGCACCGCCTGTTACGCTAACACCATCTGACATGCTAATATCAGCAGTTGCACTAACACCCTCTGACCTGCTAACATCGCCTGTTGCGCTAATGTCACCTGACCTGCTAACATCGCCTGTTGTGCTAATGCCACCTGATGCGACACGCAGAGAAATGTGACGCCTCACACAGCCAAGATGAACATCAGCACCTGACATACAAGTTCCGCCTGTTGCGCTCACACATCTGACGTGCTAGTATCACCTGTTGCGCTAACACCCTCTGACATGCTATCGCTGCTTGTTGCGCTAACACTATCTGACAAGGTGCTGTGAAGAGTGTGAGTCCAGAGTGTTGACAACAAACATGAGATGATCTAAGATGAGTAGGACAGGAAGTGTGTTAGCAGTCAATAAAGTCACAATGTTGATAGCAAAACATGAAAGAGTTGCAGGATTTCACAATAAAAGCATGAAGGCTGAGTCAGAAGTTGGTCAATGAGAATGTTGTTTAAAAGATGAAAAGTGCTTCTTCGACCACATCCTCAGGTCCAAACATGAAGACCTGCAAGACTCGGATGGGGAAACCGAAACCTTGGCAAAGAACCCGAGATCCAGGACTTCCTTGTGGGAGCAGGACTGTCATGGACTTGTTACATGAACACACTCAGCTAGCACCTCCCCAGAAGTGATCCAGTCCACCAGGTGTGTTTGATACCACAACCTTCTAGTCCGAGTCAGGAGTCCAGCAGGTGTGTTTGATACCACAACCTTCTAGTCCGAGTCAGGAGTCCAGCAGGTGTGTTTGATACCACAACCTTCTAGTCCGAGTCAGGAGTCCACCAGGTGTGTTTGATACCACAACCTTCTAGTCCGAGTCAGGAGTCCAGCAGGTGTGTTTGATACCACAACCTTCTAGTCCGAGTCAGGAGTCCACCAGGTGTGTTTGATACCACAACCTTCTAGTCCGAGTCAGGAGTCCAGCAGGTGTGTTTGATACCACAACCTTCTAGTCCGAGTCAGGAGTCCAGCAGGTGTGTTTGATACCACAACCTTCTAGTCCGAGTCAGGAGTCCACCAGGTGTGTTTGATACCACAACCTTCTAGTCCGAGTCAGGAGTCCAGCAGGTGTGTTTGATACCACAACCTTCTAGTCCGAGTCAGGAGTCCACCAGGTGTGTTTGATACCACAACCTTCTAGTCCAAGTCAGGAGTCCAGCAGGTGTGTTTGATACCACAACCTTCTAGTCCGAGTCAGGAGTCCAGCAGGTGTGTTTGATACCACAACCTTCTAGTCCGAGTCAGGAGTCCACCAGGTGTGTTTGATACCACAACCTTCTAGTCCGAGTCAGGAGTCCACCAGGTGTGTTTGATACCACAACCTTCTAGTCCGAGTCAGGAGTCCAGCAGGTGTGTTTGATACCACAACCTTCTAGTCCGAGTCAGGAGTCCAGCAGGTGTGTTTGATACCACAACCTTCTAGTCCAAGTCAGGAGTCCAGCAGGTGCTGGACATGAGGGACATGAGGATGTTAGGTGACAGTAATCCAGACCCGACGTAACGGGAACATGAATGATGACACTTTGGAGGTGATGAAGCATCGAAGATCACCTGCCGAAACTCATTGGCTGCAGGTGTGCCAGCGTAGCTCCGCCCCAGACAGGCAAGACCAGGTAATGCAACAGAGAGCAGATACTGTAGGGGGCAGCAGAGCAACCAACACACATAACAGTTACTTTATCATGTTCTCATGTCACATGATCATAGTCTCATGTCACATTATCATGTTCTCATGTCACATGATCATAGTCTCATGTCACATGATCATAGTCTCATGTCACATGATCATAGTCTCATGTCACATCATGTTCTCATGTCACATGATCATAGTCTCATGTCACATGATCATGTTCTCATGTCACATGATCATAGTCTCATGTCACATGATCATAGTCTCATGTCACATTATCATGTTCTCATGTCACATGATCATAGTCTCATGTCACATGATCATAGTCTCATGTCACATTATCATGTTCTCATGTCACATGATCATAGTCTCATGTCACATGATCATAGTCTCATGTCACATGATCATAGTCTCATGTCGCATGATCATAGTCTCATGTCACATCATGTTCTCATGTCACATGACCATAGTCTCATGTCACATGATCATAGTCTCATGTCACATGATCATGTTCTCATGTCACATGATCATAGTCTCATGTCACATTATCATGTTCTCATGTTACATGATCATAGTCTCATGTCACATTATCATGTTCTCATGTCACATTATCATGTTCTCATGTCACATGATCATAGTCTCATGTCACATGATCATAGTCTCATGTCACATCATGTTCTCATGTCACATGATCATAGTCTCATGTCACATGATCATAGTCTCATGTCACATGATCATGTTCTCATGTCACATGATCATAGTCTCATGTCACATTATCATGTTCTCATGTCACATGATCATAGTCTCATGTCACATGATCATAGTCTCATGTCACATGATCATGTTCTCATGTCACATGATCATAGTCTCATGTCACATGATCATAGTCTCATGTCACATGATCATGTTCTCATGTCACATGATCATAGTCTCATGTCACATGATCATAGTCTCATGTCACATTATCATGTTCTCATGTCACATGATCATAGTCTCATGTCACATGATCATAGTCTCATGTCACATTATCATGTTCTCATGTCACATGATCATAGTCTCATGTCACATGATCATAGTCTCATGTCACATTATCATGTTCTCATGTCACATTATCATAGTCTCATGTCACATTATCATGTTCTCATGTCACATGATCATAGTCTCATGTCACATGATCATAGTCTCATGTCACATTATCATGTTCTCATGTCACATGATCATAGTCTCATGTCACATTATCATGTTCTCATGTCACATGATCATAGTCTCATGTCACATGAACATGTTCTCATGTCACATCATCATGTTCTCATGTCACATGATCATGTTCTCATGTCACATGATCATGTTCTCATGTCACATGATCATAGTCTCATGTCACATGATCATAGTCTCATGTCACATGATCATAGTCTCATGTCACATTATCATGTTCTCATGTCACATGATCATAGTCTCATGTCACATGATCATAGTCTCATGTCACATGATCATAGTCTCATGTCACATTATCATGTTCTCATGTCACATGATCATAGTCTCATGTCACATCATGTTCTCATGTCACATGATCATAGTCTCATGTCACATGATCATAGTCTCATGTCACATGATCATGTTCTCATGTCACATTATCATGTTCTCATGTCACATTATCATAGTCTCATGTCACATGATCATAGTCTCATGTCACATTATCATGTTCTCATGTCACATGATCATAGTCTCATGTCACATGATCATAGTCTCATGTCACATTATCATGTTCTCATGTCACATGATCATAGTTTCATGTCACATTATCATGTTCTCATGTCACATTATCATAGTCTCATGTCACATGATCATAGTCTCATGTCACATTATCATGTTCTCATGTCACATGATCATAGTCTCATGTCACATGATCAAAGTCTCATGTCACATTATCATGTTCTCATGTCACATGATCATAGTCTCATGTCACATGATCATAGTCTCATGTCACATCATCATGTTCTCATGTCACATTATCATGTTCTCATGTCACATGATCATGTTCTCATGTCACATGATCATAGTCTCATGTCACATGATCATAGTCTCATGTCACATTATCATGTTCTCATGTCACATGATCATAGTCTCATGTCACATGATCATAGTCTCATGTCACATGATCATGTTCTCATGTCACATGATCATAGTCTCATGTCACATGATCATAGTCTCATGTCACATTATCATGTTCTCATGTCACATGATCATAGTCTCATGTCACATGATCATAGTCTCATGTCACATTATCATGTTCTCATGTCACATGATCATAGTCTCATGTCACATGATCATAGTCTCATGTCACATGATCATAGTCTCATGTCGCATGATCATAGTCTCATGTCACATCATGTTCTCATGTCACATGATCATAGTCTCATGTCACATGATCATAGTCTCATGTCACATGATCATGTTCTCATGTCACATGATCATAGTCTCATGTCACATTATCATGTTCTCATGTTACATGATCATAGTCTCATGTCACATTATCATGTTCTCATGTCACATTATCATGTTCTCATGTCACATGATCATAGTCTCATGTCACATGATCATAGTCTCATGTCACATCATGTTCTCATGTCACATGATCATAGTCTCATGTCACATGATCATAGTCTCATGTCACATGATCATGTTCTCATGTCACATGATCATAGTCTCATGTCACATTATCATGTTCTCATGTCACATGATCATAGTCTCATGTCACATGATCATAGTCTCATGTCACATGATCATGTTCTCATGTCACATGATCATAGTCTCATGTCACATGATCATAGTCTCATGTCACATGATCATGTTCTCATGTCACATGATCATAGTTTCATGTCACATGATCATAGTCTCATGTCACATTATCATGTTCTCATGTCACATGATCATGTTCTCATGTCACATGATCATAGTCTCATGTCACATTATCATGTTCTCATGTCACATGATCATAGTCTCATGTCACATGATCATAGTCTCATGTCACATGATCATGTTCTCATGTCACATGATCATAGTCTCATGTCACATGATCATAGTCTCATGTCACATGATCATGTTCTCATGTCACATGATCATAGTTTCATGTCACATGATCATAGTCTCATGTCACATTATCATGTTCTCATGTCACATGATCATAGTCTCATGTCACATGATCATAGTCTCATGTCACATTATCATGTTCTCATGTCACATGATCATAGTCTCATGTCACATTATCATGTTCTCATGTCACATGATCATAGTCTCATGTCACATGATCATAGTCTCATGTCACATTATCATGTTCTCATGTCACATGATCATAGTCTCATGTCACATGATCATAGTCTCATGTCACATTATCATGTTCTCATGTCACATTATCATAGTCTCATGTCACATTATCATGTTCTCATGTCACATGATCATAGTCTCATGTCACATGATCATAGTCTCATGTCACATGATCATAGTCTCATGTCACATTATCATGTTCTCATGTCACATGATCATAGTCTCATGTCACATTATCATGTTCTCATGTCACATGATCATAGTCTCATGTCACATGAACATGTTCTCATGTCACATCATCATGTTCTCATGTCACATGATCATGTTCTCATGTCACATGATCATGTTCTCATGTCACATGATCATAGTCTCATGTCACATGATCATAGTCTCATGTCACATGATCATAGTCTCATGTCACATTATCATGTTCTCATGTCACATGATCATAGTCTCATGTCACATGATCATAGTCTCATGTCACATGATCATAGTCTCATGTCACATTATCATGTTCTCATGTCACATGATCATAGTCTCATGTCACATCATGTTCTCATGTCACATGATCATAGTCTCATGTCACATGATCATAGTCTCATGTCACATGATCATGTTCTCATGTCACATTATCATGTTCTCATGTCACATGATCATAGTCTCATGTCACATTATCATGTTCTCATGTCACATGATCATAGTCTCATGTCACATGATCATAGTCTCATGTCACATTATCATGTTCTCATGTCACATGATCATAGTTTCATGTCACATGATCATAGTCTCATGTCACATGATCATAGTCTCATGTCACATTATCATGTTCTCATGTCACATGATCATAGTCTCATGTCACATCATGTTCTCATGTCACATGATCATAGTCTCATGTCACATGATCATAGTCTCATGTCACATGATCATGTTCTCATGTCACATTATCATGTTCTCATGTCACATGATCATAGTCTCATGTCACATTATCATGTTCTCATGTCACATTATCATAGTCTCATGTCACATGATCATAGTCTCATGTCACATTATCATGTTCTCATGTCACATGATCATAGTCTCATGTCACATGATCATAGTCTCATGTCACATTATCATGTTCTCATGTCACATGATCATAGTCTCATGTCACATGATCATAGTCTCATGTCACATCATCATGTTCTCATGTCACATTATCATGTTCTCATGTCACATGATCATGTTCTCATGTCACATGATCATAGTCTCATGTCACATGATCATAGTCTCATGTCACATTATCATGTTCTCATGTCACATGATCATAGTCTCATGTCACATGATCATAGTCTCATGTCACATTATCATGTTCTCATGTCACATTATCATAGTCTCATGTCACATGATCATAGTCTCATGTCACATTATCATGTTCTCATGTCACATGATCATAGTCTCATGTCACATGATCATAGTCTCATGTCACATTATCATGTTCTCATGTCACATGATCATAGTCTCATGTCACATGATCATAGTCTCATGTCACATGATCATAGTCTCATGTCACATGAACATGTTCTCATGTCACATCATCATGTTCTCATGTCACATGATCATGTTCTCATGTCACATGATCATGTTCTCATGTCACATGATCATAGTCTCATGTCACATGATCATAGTCTCATGTCACATTATCATGTTCTCATGTCACATGATCATAGTCTCATGTCACATGATCATGTTCTCATGTCACATGATCATGTTCTCATGTCACATGATCATAGTCTCATGTCACATGATCATAGTCTCATGTCACATGATCATAGTCTCATGTCACATCATCATGTTCTCATGTCACATTATCATGTTCTCATGTCACATGATCATGTTCTCATGTCACATGATCATAGTCTCATGTCACATGATCATAGTCTCATGTCACATTATCATGTTCTCATGTCACATGATCATAGTCTCATGTCACATGATCATAGTCTCATGTCACATTATCATGTTCTCATGTCACATTATCATAGTCTCATGTCACATGATCATAGTCTCATGTCACATTATCATGTTCTCATGTCACATGATCATAGTCTCATGTCACATGATCATAGTCTCATGTCACATGATCATAGTCTCATGTCACATTATCATGTTCTCATGTCACATGATCATAGTCTCATGTCACATGATCATAGTCTCATGTCACATGATCATAGTCTCATGTCACATGAACATGTTCTCATGTCACATCATCATGTTCTCATGTCACATGATCATGTTCTCATGTCACATGATCATGTTCTCATGTCACATGATCATAGTCTCATGTCACATGATCATAGTCTCATGTCACATTATCATGTTCTCATGTCACATGATCATAGTCTCATGTCACATGATCATAGTCTCATGTCACATTATCATGTTCTCATGTCACATGATCATAGTCTCATGTCACATGATCATGTTCTCATGTCACATGATCATGTTCTCATGTCACATGATCATAGTCTCATGTCACATGATCATAGTCTCATGTCACATGATCATAGTCTCATGTCACATCATCATGTTCTCATGTCACATTATCATGTTCTCATGTCACATGATCATGTTCTCATGTCACATGATCATAGTCTCATGTCACATGATCATAGTCTCATGTCACATTATCATGTTCTCATGTCACATGATCATAGTCTCATGTCACATGATCATAGTCTCATGTCACATTATCATGTTCTCATGTCACATTATCATAGTCTCATGTCACATGATCATAGTCTCATGTCACATTATCATGTTCTCATCTCACATGATCATAGTCTCATGTCACATGATCATAGTCTCATGTCACATGATCATAGTCTCATGTCACATTATCATGTTCTCATGTCACATGATCATAGTCTCATGTCACATGATCATAGTCTCATGTCACATGATCATAGTCTCATGTCACATGAACATGTTCTCATGTCACATCATCATGTTCTCATGTCACATGATCATGTTCTCATGTCACATGATCATGTTCTCATGTCACATCATCATAGTCTCATGTCACATGATCATAGTCTCATGTCACATTATCATGTTCTCATGTCACATGATCATAGTCTCATGTCACATGATCATAGTCTCATGTCACATGATCATAGTCTCATGTCACATTATCATGTTCTCATGTCACATTATCATAGTCTCATGTCACATGATCATAGTCTCATGTCACATGATCATAGTCTCATGTCACATGATCATAGTCTCATGTCACATCATCATAGTCTCATGTCACATGATCATAGTCTCATGTCACATGATCATAGTCTCATGTCACATGATCATAGTCTCATGTCACATGATCATAGTCTCATGTCACATGATCATAGTCTCATGTCACATGATCATAGTCTCATGTCACATTATCATGTTCTCATGTCACATTATCATAGTCTCATGTCACATGATCATAGTCTCATGTCACATGATCATAGTCTCATGTCACATGATCATAGTCTCATGTCACATTATCATAGTCTCATGTCACATGATCATAGTCTCATGTCACATGATCATAGTCTCATGTCACATGATCATAGTCTCATGTCACATCATCATAGTCTCATGTCACATTATTATTATTATTATATCTATCACTCTATATCTTAAATGAAGTGCTGCCCCCGTGTGGCACCCAGCTGTCGTGCAGACACACACACACACACACACACACACGCACACACACGCGCACACACACACACACACACACACACGCACACACACACACACACACGCGCACACACACACACACACACACACACACACACACACACACACACACACACACACACACGCGCACACACGCGCACACACACACACACACACACACACACACACACACACACTTCGGCAAACTTCCCCATGCTTGAATGATTACTAGCAGCACATGCGCACTCTCATCCTCATCTTCGTCACGTGATTGTCATCTTCATCCTCCTCATCTGGGCTCCCGTGACGTCACGCGGCGTTAATTACTTATCAAAAAGTTTCGGTGTCCCCGTGCGCGGTGCGTGCCCGCCACAGTCCGCGTGCACGCGACGGCATGCTTGGAGGGGGAGGAGGGAGGGGGCGGGGCCAGCTCGTGCATGGTGTTTATAAGTTTGGGACCGGCGAGACGCAGCACCGAGACCCGGTTCTGCAGACATGACCCGCTGAGAGAGTGAGGAGGACCCGGCTCACACCGAACCGGACCTGACTTCCGTGCACGCGCATGAGCATCAGGTAGACACCTTTCTGGACTTTAATGACGTCACGGTTCTGCTTCTTTGCTGCTGGTCCGAACTTGGCGACTTTTTACAGGAAAAACTAAATGTTGAAGAAAATATGTCACACGTGGTGTTGTGCGCGTGCGTGACTGCTGCAATACACACCTATTAGCGTTTGTGTGTGTGTGCGTGTTTGTGCATGCTTGTGTGTGTATGTGTGTGTATGTGTGTGTGTGTGCGTGTGAAGAAGTTGTTGTGTGGTTCTGTGAGGTCCAAACAAGATGAAGATGATGATGGTGATTATGAAAATGATGAAAAAGACGCCGCCCCCGGAGCAGGTCCCGCATGGCGTCGTCGTGACGACCGGCACTAATGAGGAGTGAACCCTCCCAGGACTTCCCAGCAGGAGGACCCGGGAGGTTCCGACAGTCAGCGAGCTGTGGCCCCTCCTCCTTTAGAGAGCTCCTCCCACCTTTGACCCCTGACCCCCGTTTGCGACGTCGTGCATGAAAAGTCTGTAGCGGCGTGTGCCTAATCAAGTGTCCACTGTTTGCAGACCACCCCGACAAGGCCACGCCCCCCGCCTCCTCGCTTAACGCCAAGGAGGCCCCGCCCCCCTGCCCTCCCCCGGGCGATGGGCAGCGTGCGCGGAGGATCCTACAGCGTGGTGTCGTCGGAGAAGCCGACCAACATGGCGGGCGACGTGGCGGCCGACAAGGTCAAGGTGCAGACGCGGCGGCGGCGGTCCGGCAGGCTGGTGAAGAAAGATGGCCACTGCAACGTGCGCTACGTCAACGTGAGCGAGCGCGGCCAGCGCTACCTGGCGGACATCTTCACCACCTGCGTGGACATCCGCTGGCGCTGGATGCTGCTGCTCTTCTGCCTGGCCTTCCTGCTGTCCTGGCTCTTCTTCGGCTGCGTCTTCTGGCTGGTGGCCATCTTCCACGGCGACCTGGAGGGCCACGCCCACAAGTGCGTCTCCAACGTGAGCAGCTTCACCGCCGCCTTCCTCTTCTCCGTGGAGACGCAGACCACCATCGGCTACGGCTACCGCTACGTGACGGACGAGTGCCCGCTGGCGGTCTTCGTGGTGGTCTTCCAGAGCATCGTGGGCTGCGTCATCGACGCCTTCATCATCGGCGCCGTCATGGCCAAGATGGCCAAGCCCAAGAAGAGGAACGAGACGCTGGCGTTCAGCCACAACGCCACGGTGGCCATGAGGGACAACAAGCTGTGCCTCATGTGGCGCGTGGGCAACCTCCGGCGTAG